>NC_053049.1:39186987-39490018 GCF_003473485.1 Medicago truncatula
AGTGAACACCCTAATTTATACAAGTCTCCAAATAAATTGACCCCTGAATAAAACTGTATAATTTGTATGAGTACATGTAACTTTTGTACTCAAACAGTCACTTTTATCAGCAGTTTGTAATAATATTTGACATTCATTCTATAACTAGGTTGTACGGGTAAAACTTATTTATTAGCATTAGTTTAAATAGGTTCATAAAATTGATAAAACAATATACTTTATATCCAGGGTTGGCTTTGTAGAAGCCTTCATCCCCCAATGTTACAGATCATATATATATGCCATGCCAAGTGAGCATTGATCATTACTCAACAATATACTTACTGCTGCTTCTTTTTTCCTGACACCAAATTACTCTCAATGTTCTTAAAAAGAACGAGAATTCTCACATTACATGCCCTTAATTATGCATGATCTGAGGTTAATATTGTCTGGAACAATATATTTTTTAGCAACAATACTAAAAAGCGTATGTATGTAGCTAAATTGGCAAAAATGCCGAAATCGTTAGGTCGAACGTCATGATCGGGTTTGAACCCCGACACCTCCACTAGTGTGTAAGTTTACAATGGCTTTGCCATTTCGCCAATCTACAAGAATATTTGTATAGTTGAGAGTGACATTAATGTCTCGTGAAAAATATTTTGGGGGTGGGGGTGGGGCGGGGAGTGGGCGGGCGGGCGGGGGAATGCTCAGTTCATGAGCTGGTAGGCCTAAGCTCAGATTCTAAGAAATACTTTTGTACTTCATTTAATTCCATCTTTCGATCTATCTTGTATATGTGAAGCATTGTGTGAAAGGTGGCATAATTAGGACCAATTTATCATAAATGCAGGTAAGGCTTCTGTAACATGGTAAGATTTTTCAAGAACCAAGAAGAGTTGTGGAGCAATGAGGTTGCAGTATCAGTGAAACCATTGAAAGTGCAAAATTGGATTCTTCCATAATGCCTGGTCTTATAACTGATTTTCTGATATCTCTCGATGCTCGGTTTGTGTACTTCATGAATTGGTTGCATGGTGATATAAGACAATATAACATCGAGGACCCTAAACATCCTATGTTGACTGGCCAAGTATGGTTTGGTGGACAGTTCCAGAAAGGAAGCTCTATAGTTGTCACAACAGAAGATGGTAATACTTGGCAATCTTATGTTCCATACATTCAGGTTAGTGCTACGTAATTTTTTGAACTATATGTCTAGTCTTGAGCGTGAGGGGGATGTTAAGAGTCTCACATCGACTAGAGACATGGCATTTGCAATGTTTATAGAACTTGAACAATCCTAACCTTATAATCCAATTATTATTTTTTTGGTCAAGCAGCCTAGTAGCTATAAATTCACCCTTTAAGGTGAATAAGTGGAAAATCCAGGGTTTAAACTATTTCCTTTGCATACCGCAATATTTCTACCAACTGAGTTATGCTCACGGGATAATATAACCCAATTTTATAAGGTTGAATTTGGCTCAACTCAAATTTTAAGAGTCATTCACGTATATCACATTTGGAGTTTTAATTGGTTATGAGAAGCAGAATTATGTGCTACATGGATCATAATTAATTTGGTTATGTTAGAACTACCATGATTGTATCTGATGCTGATGATATCAATAAAACTTTTCCTTTTCAGGGAAATAAGTTGAGAGGAGGTCCTCAAATGATTCAGCTGAGTTTAGAAGGGAAGAGATTATATGTCACAAACTCACTCTTTAGTGCAAATAAACAAGTTTATCAGGAGCTTATAGAAAAAGGATCACACATGTTACAGATTGATGTTGATTCTGAAGAAGGTGGGATCAAAATTAACCCCAAATTCTTTGTTGACTTTGGAACTGAGCCTAATGGTCCCTCCCTTGTACATGAGATGAGATATCCTGGTGGTGATGGCACTTTAGATATATGGATCTAATAGTTATGTTACGCCACTTGAGTTAGGCCACAAGGAATAATTAACATTATCACTTCTTTTTTTTGGAGGAATATATTATCCAAAGTTATAGACTTGTGGATATATACAGTATATATGATATATGATGTAAGTAGATATGTCATGGTTGCACGGTAATAATTACTCCAAAACAAAGCAGTTACTCTAATGTTAAATAGCACTTGTCCACTTGCAATTTTAGATAGTTTAGGTCCATAACTAGCGAGTCTTATTGATGAAAAAAAATAGGGATGAAAACAATCAAATCATCCTTGGCTTGACAAGTGTGAAATAAATTCAAGTCATGTCCTCACTTTATCATAGTAAAATAGTCAAATGAAGTCGACATACCTGTCAATCAAGTGCATTTGAAGGTCAATTGTCTAAGGTAACAGGTAAGGAAACTTGGTGGAAAATGTACCAATTACTTTGGATGTATAACAATCATTATATCGACAAACCTTTGCTTCTGTTTTCTTCACACAGTAACCACCTAACCTGAATTATCTTATACATATACGACCATTTATTGACAAAGCAAATCATTAGTCTTGACAGTAAAGAAATAGAGAAAATCATGTTGAGCACATGGAAAATAACATCAATGCCATATTGTCCAAAAAGTTAGGTGAAGTGCGTTCCATCAGCTTATCACTTACAGCCTCCACTTGCAACTTTTCAAAAAGCTAGTGCCATATTATATACTATTATTCTCTATAATTATATAGAGAACAATCGACATGAATATTATTAAGGTTAAAATATGATTTTGCTTCCTACAAATATGTTTTGTTTTGGTTTTAGTCTTTCTAAATTTTTTTTGTTGTTTTTATCCCTGCAAAATATTTTACTTTTGAAGAGACCTTTTTAAAAATCAAAAGATTTTGCAAGGACTATTTTTCTAATAAATGGGTTCAGTCATCATGTGTCACGTATGCAAATCATCACAAAAGTGGGGTCAGGGACCAAAACCAAAACGAGGTATATTTGTAGGGACTAAAACCATATTTTAGCCTATTATTAATTTTAAGTATAACAAGAATCCAACATAACAAACAATCATTTTAGTCATTGAATATGTCTAACGCTTTTACTATACTCTTTAAAAATATTAAAATTACAAAAACATCGTTAAATGTGTTTGTCCTTAATAAATTTGATATTTAAATGTGTCTTTTTATTAGTTAGTTTAGTTCATATATACCTCTTTAGTCCACAAAATCATTGAAAAAATGACAAAATCATTTCATGACTATAGTGACACTGTTTTAAAAAATGATCCAATATTTGAAGTTATTTTAAAATGACAAAATGGACTTTTATGCCAATATATAATGAGCTCTTATTCAACATACATACACATAACACTTTCTAATATACCGACAACACATCCCTATTAAACTCTAATATATATAGTGATTCTTAGTGAAAGGGTACATACACATAACACCTCCTAGACAAGAAACAAAACAAAAGAATGGCCTCAAAATCTACCATTAAACTCCTGACCTTCTTCTACTTCATGCTCTTCGGCTTCATGAATTTAAGCAGTACTGTAATATCATTGAGTAGTAATCATCATCATGCAAGCATATGCAATGGTTCCATAGCTGAATGCAATCAAGAAGATGAACAATTGATGGAGTCAGAGATAAGCAGAAGGTTTTTGGAGCAACGGAGATACATTTCTGAAGGAGCTCTTAAGAGAGATAAACCAGTTTGTAATGGTGGTGCAGGTGGTGAAGCTTATAGTAAATCTGCAGGGTGTATTCCTCCACCTTCAAATCCTTATAATAGAGGATGTTCTAAGTATTACCGTTGTAGGTCAGATTCTTGAATTGAATGAAGAAGCTTTTATGCAAACAACTTTTTTTGTTTTCCATCAAATTTGTTGACTTCTTTTTTTGTATTTGGAAATTGTATGAAATTTTACAAAATAATTCTGTCACAGCTATATTTACATTTAGACTTTGCAAACCTTCTAAATAAGTTCAATTCAAACCTTCTAACTTTGTTTTCCACAATTTTTGTTTTAATAGTCATCCGAGTTAGCTTGCTAGTGTGTTGGCATATGCTATAGGTTAGCTTTTCCTTTCGGCAAATTTACTTCAGCAGTAGAAAACGGATGCGGTTATGGTGCATAATGCATCCTGCATAAATTCAGAAATGGTTTTGAAGTACAACTCAAAGAAACCATTTTCACGGCAAAATGATTTTGACGTAATTTTATACTATAATTTATGCAGGATGCTGGAAACCATTAAATACATCTAATGGTTTTGGAATACAACTTAAGAAACTATTTCTGAATTTATGCACCATAACCGCAGCCGTAGAAAACTACCTCCATTTGCACAAAACTGAATTGCTGACATTGAATTGCATAGGGAAAAAAAAAAACATCACATTTTAATTTCCCTTCTAATCATCTCATGTACTATGTGGCGTATATCAAATGAGGGTGAAACGCTTGATTTTCTATTCTAATATAATTTTACATGCCGACTAATTATGTAAGTGTGTTGGTCTGCAGAACATATAATTTTACAAATTATTGCCTCATAATCGATCTCTACTTATCCAATTCGTGAGTGATTTATATTTACATTGAAATCCTATAAAGTATGTTCTTCCTTTTATCTTCAATCATATACAATACATGTTCTTCCTATAAATAAAATCTAAAAATAAAAATTAATGCTCCATAAATAATCTAGTGTTCTTGTAAGTGTGTTTGTTTACACTCCGTCTGTTTTTAAGTGTGTTTGTTTGAGCTCGGTCTGTTTAACCTCCTAGAAAAATTACCAATATATATCTGTAGTTATTTTGAAAAACTAGCTTAAACTATTTCCAAAAAAAGAAAACTTTACAAATAAAGGCCTCGTTTGGATAAACAGCTTATATAGATGCTTATAGCATTAGGGCTTATAACATTAGAGCTTACATCATAAGCTCTTATACTTGATAAGCTATTTATGTTTGGATATGTACACTAAAAAGTACTTGCATAAATTGAAGTGTTTGGATGTGACATTACATAAGCAATTATCGAAATTTTAAATATTTTTAATTTAACAAAAAAATCAAAGAATCAAACTACAATTATCAAAAAAAAATTTGATAAAATTAATCAAGATGTAAAAAACAATATTATAATATATTAATTATAATTATATATACAGTTTGTTACCAAAAAAGACAAGTTAAGTTTGTTTGTAACAAAAAAATAATAAAAATCATCCTTAAAAAAAAATCTTAATTACGTGTGTTACTTTAGTAAGATAAGTATATATCAATTTTGTTACTCATGCACAACCAAAGATAACTAACATTATAATTAAAATATATGTTTTTTTTCTAAAAACAAAAAAATAAAATAAAAATATATGTTTTGAAAAAGTGAATCCAGAGAGAATCGAATGAGGTTACATAAATTCATAAGCTTCTTGTTAAGCCGAAGGGTAAGCTGAAAATTTAGGCTTATTAAAATATGACATAAGCAGCTTATGAAACTATGATAAGCTATTTTTATTTATTTACCCAAACACCTTTCAAAAGGCTTATGGGAGTAGATAAGCCCACATAAGCTCAAAATAAGCCAATCCAAACGGGGCCAAATTCTAAGAGAATAAGTCGTTAACTTTCATGTTCTATGCTTAAAACAATAAGATTTGATCGTTGAATATATTCAATTTTTATTTTAAAACCATTCTATGTCTAACATAACACATACACAGTCTTTCGACTATTAATTTGAGTATTGACTTGTAAAAAACGAGTAGAATCAATATTGGAAAACCCAATATAATCCTTGTCAACAGCTTGTAACAATGTAATTGTGATGACATACAAGGGAAGAAGTCATAGTCCTATGATTCACTCATTAAGTGAGGAAGAATAAGCAGATGAACTAGGCCTAAATTCCAATCTGCATAAACTGTGCTCGATGATCCATAGCATGCATGCCTAAGCCAATAATGAAGTGCTCTTTCATTTCCTGTTAAAATAGAACACAAGTATACATAGGATATGGCATAGCTAATCTAGTCTTTTCAGTAATCAAACTATCCAAAGGACAATATCTTAATACATTATTTCTGAATTTCAAATTCATCGAGATTCCCAATCCTTCAATTTTCTGCTTCCTTTAGGCTTTGCTATAGGCGCGTTCATTGCTGCCATTCTCTCGTTATACTTGGCTCGAAGTGGATCATTGTAAGTCCACCTGCATTGCAAATCAGTATTAAAAAAAGAACATTAGAGCATAAAAATAAATCATTAATCCAGGTATAAAATTATCCTAGCATCCTAGAAAACCCCTTTTTTAATTACAGGGACAAGACAAGAGTGGTCCTGAAGTAAGATTGCAAGGTATACAAAATGAATTCAGCAATGCATTAACAAATCCTAAAAATCTCCATAAGGTACATAGACATATTTCAGATAAAAGAAAAGTACTTGGAAGCATAAAGACTTCAGAAAGTCACTCAAATAACAACAAGTTTAGTTAGCTACATGGATCATAGAACTATCTCAAACTATAATCCATCTTATGTGGGAATCCAGATTTCATTTAAAAATAAACATATGCCGTGATGCAGCAATCTTGGTAATAGTGCAGCAAATGCTGCCTAAAATGCTAAAGCTGGTTTCAATAATGATTATCATTCATACTAACATGACAGCAAACCTATCAACCTACAATGAGAATGCACGATAAAACTCTGGTGAAAGACTAAAAACAAGTAAAAAAATATTTTTGCTGTTCATAACAACAATATCCAAAACAAACAGATAAAAGGTTTCATTGATGATAAAGCTAGCATTTCATATGGTTCAAAAACACCAAGAGAATGGACCTTAATCATTATATTAATTACAATCATAACTTTTAACAATTGTGCCATACTCTCTTAACTTCACAAGCAAATGAAAAACAAATAAATAAAACCCACAAGGACTATAAAAACAAACAGGAGCACAGGAGACATCTTTCAAACAAAATGCATTATAAAGGCATGTGATATACTAAAAGCCACTTAGTCGTCTTCATATCCTTATCAATGCATCTTATTATAATTAACATTTCCCTGATTTCAGGTTAGACCTAAGCTTCTCAATATAAAATCAAGAATGTAAAAAAGTAATCTCCAAGACCATTTTGGATGAGTGTCAAACCATATGAACTTCAGTAGAGCATGTAAATTGTAAAGAGAAACAATGTTTTGGCAGGATCAAAGAGCAAAACAATAATATCAACTAATGGAAAATGGAATCTACCGCTATTATTGAAAGATATACAAGGGAAAGTGAACTTACGGGTTGTTCCAATCAGTAGTGTCCTCATTGACCAGATGGGACCATTTAGTTCTTCCACTGCGACCAAAGTGCTTGACTTGCATAACCTTGGGCAATATTGTCTTGTCCATTTTATCTTCCCCAGTTGGTGCAGAGAAATCACGTGTGAAAATATTATCAGTTCCAACAGTGGCAGCTCGGTCATCGGAATTAGACTGGAAGAAAGCACCCTTGTGATAATATTTCTGCATAAATCTCCATTTCTGCTTTGAGGATTGAGAAGGTTTTGGATTCTTCCTTTCCCACTCTCTCCTTTCCTCCTCTGTCATGTTCCTCACCCTCTCAACCTCTTCCTTTTCTTTCAACAGTGCCTCCCGGTCCTCCCTATCCCGCTTGATCCTACCAATCTCTCTCACTTTCCAAGCTTCATATTCCTCTGCCTCGTTGAGTTCATCATCAGTGTCCACATCATCAATATTCGCTTCCAATTCAATATTTTTCTGAATTTCTTGATCCTTCCGAATCTCCTCAACAACAATCTGCCTCGTCTCATTTCTCCTCTCCTCCATTCTCCTCTTCCTTGCTTCCTCAAGAGCCTCCTCTTCAGCTTCGAGACGCTCACGCTCAGCAATGGTATCTCTCTCCGACTTTGGAACAAACACAGGCTTCACCATAGCTACTCCAGTGTACTCCTCATCAGAATCAGTCTCATAATCAGACTCCTCCTCCTCCTCCTCTTCTTCCTCCTCTTCCTCCTCCTCTTCCTGAGGAAGCGCTTCCTCCTGATCTCTCTGACGCAACTTCTCCTTAATCCGTCTTCTTCTCTCCGCCATAGCATCCTCATCTTGTTCTTCTAAATCCAACCCTTCCTGCCTCTTCGCCTCCTCTTCAATAGTAGAAACAATCTCAGCCTGCCGAATCCTTCTATGATCCTCCCTAACTTCCTCACGGTTATCTACCCTACTCTCAATCAATCTACGAAGCCTACGATCATCTTTCCTAACAATAGCAGTATCTTCTTCATGACGAGGAAAAGCTTTATCCAAAGCAACTTCCCTATCGGATCTAATATCACCGGATGCGTCTTCGATCTCCTTATCAGCCCATTCAGGAGCTTTACCAGGCCAATAACGATTCACTTTTGTTTGTCCAATTTTACCTCTAAGCTTATCCCTTACAGCTATTACTGTATCACTAACACCGGCTGTTACAGACATTGTTCTTCCACAAATTCAACAATTCCTTTTTTTTTTTTTCCTTCAAACCCTAATTTCAATAGATGCATAAAAATAAGTAAATTATTGACAAAATAACATATAATTGAGATGAAATGAAAAGTAAAAGGAAATCGTATCGCAGTGAAATTCAGGAGATTGATGTTTTATGGACTCGAGTTTGGAGAAAAAGATTGAGAGTGAATAGCGAATAATAGGATTAGGAAGCTAAAATCTCGAAACCCTAACAAAGAAAAAAAAGGTTGAAGAGCTACCTCAGGGTAAATCTATCGGCGGCAACGAAGACGGTGGTGCGGCGGTGTTGGTCGGGGCGGCGTACAAGAACCTCTGCGTTTTTCTCCTTCGAGGCCGCGTCTCTTTCTCCCAGTTTATTCTGGTTTTTTCATGGAATATGAAATCAATCATCAATCAATCAATACATAAAAGTAAATTTTTTATACATATGTCATTTCCACGTTTATTTTCAATATATTTACTTATTTTTCTATTGTTTAAAATGTTTAATCCTATCCACTAAACTTTTTGGTGCACAAATCGAATTCAAACTTTTTTTTTTATCTACACTTTTTCTTTGTTCAGGTTTAACAAACACTTATTCTATTATTTTTTTTATTTATACTTTGATTTTTATATAATCAAATTTACCAAAAACTAGCACTTACAAGTAGTTGTGATCATATTCTAACTATTAAAAAAGTTATTGTCATATGTCTTTAAAACATTATTTTATCGATAAAAGTATTATACCTTTTAATATATTATTTTATTTTATTTATACAGAATATAAATATCATTTTCTATTACTATAAGTCAAATTTTAATAGCTTATTTAGGTGCAAAACTAAAATCAGTAATTTTTTGAAGGATAAAATCAATATTATTGGTTAAAGGATTTTAACGATTAATATAGTATGTAGTTTAATGATTTTTATTTTATAAATTTAAATTATTTTAATATGATATACTTAATCCGGGCAACGTCGGGTATCTATACTAGTTTTTCTTTTAGAGAGGGTATTTATACTAGTTATAATGAGTAACAATATTTGGATCAGTTAAGTCTTTCATTCATTTTAACCATTGGATTAAACAATCTTACATTATCTCAATAGTCAAAGCTACATTGAATATATGGCTCGTTTGAATTAGCTTATTTTAGAGCTTACTAGACTTTCCACCCCTGCTGTCGCACGGGTCATATACATTGTAGATGTAGTAGACAAAAACAAATCTCAATGCATATCAAAGAGAATGAAATATGTGGTCCAAAATATATGCAGATGTTGGAATTCGAATCTCAGACACCACACTTATTCACCTTAAAAATATTAATTTTTATCAATCGTGTGTTACTTCATTCTTTTATTAAAATTATATGTCAATGTTTATCGGTATGTTACTTCATCTTTTTTTTTTTTTTGACAAAATGTTACTTCATTCTTTTGTAAAAATTATATGTTAATGTTATATTATGTCCCTAAAAATAGCTCATTCTTAACCTCAACATGTAAAACGTTTTATTTAAATAATTTTCCTTTTATCGAATATTTGGCCTTTATCGTAAATGATACCCTTTAACTGTTTGTTGAAATGTTTCTTCCACCTGTTTATATAGATTGCAAATTTCTGGTGCATTTTGTGGTAGATATTTAACAAGAAGAGTTCAGTTCTAATTTAGATGAAAAGTGTAATATTAACAAAAAAAAATGTTGCTATAATCTTTCAAAACCCTTTTATTTCAATAGGGCGATTTGTTTTGTTGAAGAAATAGGGCAATTTGTTTTGAAGAAATAGGGGAAATAAAGCGATGCCGATTTGCTTTGTTCATGAAAATAGAAGATTAGGTGTGAGCATTATGGTTAAAACAGTAAAATTATGCAAAGTTTAGGTTAAAATTAGGGTTTACGGGTTAACTTTAATATATAAGAAGATAAGAAGATATAAAATTGTTTATGCAAATAAATAAGTTTTTATGTTTTATTTATGAGTTTATTTATAGTGAGAGCTTATAAATTAAAATAAAAGCTTATTTATTTATATAAATTTAAAATGAGTTCAATCCAAACATAATATCTTCTCGAGTAAATAGTCAATTACCCCCTGAAATTGTAACTTTCGTCAAAAATCCCCCTGAATTTTGCAAAATGTCAAAAACCCCCTGAAATTGTCAAGCGTCTGTCAATTATCCCCCTCCGTTAATTTCCTCCATCCAACATGCTGATGTGGCCGTTAACTGCCACGTGGCACTGACACATGGTCAAAAAAGTCATGCCACGTCATAGGGGGGTAATTGACTATATTTATTTATTTTTTGAAAAAAATCTGATTTTTTTTTTTTGAAAAAAATCTGATTTTTTTTTTTAAATGTGATTTTTTTTTTCTTTTCATAATTAACATTTGTGCCACCCACTGAACATGCAAATACCCCCCTGAAATTAAACATTTATGAGCAAATACCACCCTCAAATTTAAAATTTATGTAGCAAATATCCCCTCAAATTTATAACTTATATGCAAACATCCTTTCCAAATGTGAAACTTATATGCAAATTACACCTTGAATCATAAAACTTTAATGGTTAAGTAAAACTTATTCTTAATCTATAATTTACTATATCTCTAATAAAAATAAAAAAGAAAAAAAAATCACATCTTTAAAATAACATGGAAACAGAGATGCATATGCATCAAAATGTTGTGTTTTGAGAGCAAATAATTGCAGATCCTACAGAAAAAAAAAATTAACAAGGATTTGACCAAGACATATATATAATATATGAAGGTAAATTTGGTAGTTATGGCAAAGTGTAATTACAGCGGGAAGTTAAATTTTCTCCAACAACAAAAGTGTAATGGCAATAATTTGTCATCATTTCGAGCAACACCATTAGGCCTTAACAGATAGAGAACTAGTGGTGTGTTCCGTGGGAACCCCTGAAGGAACATAGCTAGAAATATTCCCAAGCTCTTGGCCAAAAAACAATTCTACGTGAGCCTACACACAACCATCCATTCATGCACCAATAACCTCTCCCCCTTTGTTTTATTTTAAAGATGTGATTTTTTTTCTTTTTTATTGTTATTAGAGATATAGTAAATTATAGATTAAGAATAAGTTTTACTTAACCATTAAAGTTTTATGATTCAAGGTGTAATTTGCATATAAGTTTTACATTTGAAGAGGATGTTTGCATATAAGTTATAAATTTGAGGGGATATTTGCTACATAAATTTTAAATTTGAGGGTGGTATTTGCACATAAATGTTTAATTTCAGGGGGTATTTGCATGTACAGTGGGTGACACAAATGTTAATTATGAAAAGAAAAAAAAATCAGATTTTTTCCAAAAAAAAAAAATATATAGTCAATTACCCCCCTATGACGTGGCATGACTTTTTTGACCATGTGTCAGTGCCACGTGGCAGTTAACGGCCACATCAGCATGTTGGATGGAGGAAATTAACGGAGGGGGGTAATTGACAGACGCTTGACAATTTCAGGGGGATTTTTGACATTTTGCAAAATTCAGGGGGGTTTTTGACGAAAGTTACAATTTCAGGGGGGTAATTGACTATTTACTCATATCTTCTCTTTGCTCTCACTTTCTTTCTGGCTGTTATGAACTTCTGCATCTCGGCAACAAACGTATCCATTGAATTCAACCTTCATATCAAAATCCAACCTTAAATGATCATGGGTTTGGTTTACCCAATTTCTACTTCCAATTGAATATTGATTCGAGACAATTTTTGTTTGGGTTTTGCATGGATAATTTTTTTTTTCAAAATTAAAAACGACGTATGGGTTTTGAGGAATTCCTTTCAAAGCCTATTTTTAATGGACCGATTTCAAAGTCTATTTATGGTTATAACTTTATAAATTTCTTTGAGCAAGAGAATGAAACAATAATATATTACACATGAATAAAACATTTCGAACAAAGAGGACCATAAGAGAAAGTTCTTGAATCTTGCGTTCCCCAATACTTTCATCCATTGAAGGCTGTGATTCCACATATTAATCCAATTAAATGTTTCCCCGTGCAAAGATCTACACAAACCCTAAAAAAATCCACCATTGAAACACCTTGTGAAAAATAAAAGTGAGGCAACGATTGAGCTATGATTGAGTGTGGGAATGTGTATTTATTCTCCATATATTTTAACGAAATTTACACCATTGATTAGATCTAACGAAAATATTTGAAGGCTCTATGGATGAGGGACTTAATTGATCCCTCACCTTAAAATCCACCGTATTTTCTATATGCATCGTAAAAGGAAATATACATGAATTCTAAGGTGATGGATCAATTAAGTCCCTCGTCCACGAAACCTTAAAATATTATCGTTAGATCTAATCAATGGTTTAGATTTAGTGAAAATATACAGAGAATAAATATACACTCAATCATGTCTTAATCGTTGTCTCACTTTTAGTGATGAGAGAAACAAAAAAAAACAAATTTAACATTTTATTTTTGTCAAATAGTTTGGTGGCTATAACTCACACAATTTAACTAGAGAAATGTATTGTCCACAGTTCGAACTTCGACCCTACATATACATGTAATATGTGCAATATCCATATCAACTGAGTTAAACTTATGCGATATTTTTTAAAGGGATACAAATTTAACATGTTTATGTGAACCATCACAATATTAAAATATCGTGTGTATTTTTTTAACCTAACTTGTTAAAAAGGTTAACACTACTATAAGTAACAAAAGCATGAAAAGTGTTGAACTCAAAAAACGGCAAATAAAATTTTGTGTGTATTTTACATAAAAAATAGGGTTTATTTTATAACAAAAATAGGTCAGCAGTGATCTTCATCGTCCTTCTATTCTCATAGCAAGCAAGTATCAACTCAGAAAAGGTTTGTGCTTTTTCTTCTTCTGTATGTTGGAACTTGGAACAGTGACCCATGTTCAAGGACAGCGACTACCTTGTGTGTTTCAAATATTGCTTACAAACTGTTCGACGTAATGTCTCAGTTACTAATTTAATTAGTAAGAACAATCAACTGTCCATTTATTTGAAATCCCACCACTGCTGTGCTTACAAAGTGTTTGACGTAATGTCATTGTAAACTTTTGATGAATTTTCCCGAATGCTTCGAAGAATCTCTTTTCTCTCTTGTTTTCGTCTTCTTCACCACATGTGTACTACCACCTCTCCTTTTCCTTCTCCTGCTTTGCATATTCCACTTCACTCTCATTGCACCAAATCAACAAACATTAATCATGAAATTCAGTCACATAGCAACAAAACCCAGTTTCTGAATTTCATGAGAAACCAATGCAAATCAGGTAAACTGAAGAGCATTGATGAAGCTTTAAATTTTTTTCATACCATGGCTAAAATGAACCCTTTGCCTTCTGTTATAGACTTTACTTTGTTATTAGGGTTTATTGTGAAGATGAAGCATTACACAACTGCTATATCTTTAGTTAAAGAAATGCATTCTTCTTTAGGTATAAAGCCTGATACTTTTATTCTTAATGTTGTTATCAATTCACTTTGCCATTTAAAGTTGGTTGCTTTTGGGTTTTCTGTGTTGGGGACTATGTTAAAACTTGGTCTTGAGCCTTCTGTGGTGACTTTTACCATTCTTATCAATGGGCTTTGTGTGAAAGGCGATGTGGGCCGGGCCGTGGAGTTGGTTGATCATGTGGAAAAGACGGGGTATCGTTCGGATGTTAAGACTTATGGGGTGTTGATTAATGGGTTGTGTAAGATGGGCAAAACTTCTGAAGCCGTTGGGTGGTTAAGGAAGATGGAGGAAAGAAATTGGAACCCTAATGTGGTGGTTTATAGCACAGTTATGGATGGTTTGTGCAAGGATGGATTGGTATCTGAGGCGTTAGGTTTGTGTTTGGAAATGAGTGGGAAGGGTATTAAGCCTAATCTTGTTACTTACACTTGTTTGATTCAAGGTCTTTGTAATTTTGGACGTTGGAAAGAGGCTGGTTCGCTGTTGGATGAGATGATGAAAATGGGAGTGATGCCGGATTTGCAATCACTTAACATTTTGGTGGATGTTCTTTGCAAAGAAGGGAAAATTATGCAGGCAAAAAGTGTGATCGGTTTTATGATTTTGGTAGGGGAAGTGCCAGATGTATTTACCTACAATTCTTTGATTGATAGATATTGTTTGCAAAATCAAATGGATGAGGCAACAAGAGTATTTGAACTAATGGTTAGCAGGGGATGTTTACCAGACATTGTAGCTTACACTTCGCTCATCCATGGATGGTGCAAGATTAAAAACATTAATAAGGCTATGCACCTCTTGGATGAAATGATTAAGGTTGGTTTCACCCCTGACGTTGTCACATGGACCACTCTCATAGGTGGTTTTTGTCAAGTTGGTAGACCATTGGCCGCAAAAGAACTGTTTTTAAATATGCACAAATACGGTCAAGTTCCCAATCTTCAAACTTGCGCTATTATATTGGATGGACTGTGTAAAAGCCAACTTCTTTCTGAGGCATTATCGTTGTTTCACGCAATGGAGAAGAGTAATCTTGATCTTAATATTGTGATTTATAGTATTATACTTGACGGAATGTGCAGTGCTGGAAAACTAAATACTGCGTTGGAACTTTTTTCATGCTTGCCTGCTAAAGGTTTGCAAATTAATGTTTATGCTTATACCATTATGATTAACGGTTTTGCTAAACAAGGATTGTTGGATAAAGCTGAAGACTTACTGAGTAATATGGAAGAGAATGGGTGCATGCCTGATAGCTGCACTTACAATGTCTTTGTCCAAGGCTTGGTAGCAGAAAGAGAGATTGCAAGGTCAATAAAATACCTTACAATGATGAGAGACAAAGGCTTTTCTGTAGATGCCACCACCACAGAAATGATTATCAACTACTTGTCCACTAACCAAGGAGACAATGAATTAAGAGAATTTTTGTTTCCAAAATAATAACACATTTTTGAAGAGTTTCAGTAGATGTGTTTATTTGATGCAGACTTTCAGTTCATTCATTTTCTATAATCAATAGCATCTGACACAACAATGAGAACGGACATAGGCTTCAAAACTTATATTTAACTATATTATTCAAAATTGCTACCATTCAAATGTGTTCGCCTGACAATTTATGCGACCAACAGAGTCGGCCCTTAACAGAGTTTCTCCTTGGCATATTTTGTGGTAAGCATTTTAATGTCTTCTTGCACATTTATTATGATACATACTCGCCTCAAATAAAATATCTTCGAATAATTAGACTTATGTTCACAAATTAGGCAATACTCTTCGCATTTATGGAATTGAGTAATTGTTTGCTTGGGTATATATTTTCTTGACTTTAAGAAAGTTTAGGTACGATCAAGTTATAATTGGATAAGTGTATTGTGGCCCAAAAACACAAGAAAAGCTTAGTCAACCGATATTGCTAGGAAATGATAATTAACAGCATAAAAGTTTACAAAATGAGAACTGAATATATGTAGAAGTTTGTATAATCGACAGCATAAAAGTTTAAATGGATTCATGAATGTAAAGGAATTAATAAGTTGTTTTTATGACTCATTCTTTTTCCCACTATTGGTATTCAAGTTGATAAATTCTGAAAAAATGGATGTACAACTCATTAATGTCAAATTAGGACAATCTGTGTGTGCCTGTGATTTGATATTTGTTTCATCCTTTGTTTTTCCGTTTCAAACCCATGTTATTTTATGCATTGCTTTTTTCTGTCTTACGGTTAATATACTTCATAGTCTTGCTTCAACGTAAAGCCAGAGACAGTGGTTCACGACTTCACGTGTATCGAGGACCAGTATGAAAGTCCTTGACAGTGGACTGGCACTGTTTTATTAGATTTAACCAAATGATGTTATGTTTTTTTTTTATTTGAAACAGAAAATGTCAGTATTATTAGTTTTATGTTAAGGGTGGAGATTGAACCCTCTACCTCCTTATTAGTGCTCCTTAACAACTCCGCTCTAACCACCAAGTCATTCTTATATTCCCATATGAGGTTATGTTTAGCATTAAACTAGTTGTAAATCCTCAAATCCCTGAAGAGTATGTATTAAGGTTATCTAAATGCTAGCACAAATCACGAGTCATATTATATACGATAAATGAACCCTATTAAGGCTAGGGTGTTTTTGTAAAACAGCCTAGCCTTAGATTACTCCGTGTGGAATTTCACTATAGATCAAACACATCATTGGGTCTGTCGAAATATTATTTCTAGTCTCTACCTGCTTTGATTAAATAATCTTCTATTTGATTCACTTGCTTTTGTTGCTAAAACACCATTTGTTTTGCTTGCATGACATGGCATGGGTTTTTCAAGTAAAATCATGCAGGCATTTGTGATTGAAGTAAGTTATGCCTGTACAGATGACAGTAATCTGTTTTTATTCTACGTAAAGTGTATAATTGTTAAACATCTACATGAAAATGATGTTGGTGATGACCTTATGTTGATGATAATGATTTTGGCCTAGTCCTTCTTTTGTCACCTTATTTTCTAGCCTACAAATATACAATGACTCAATAGAATCTAGTGAAGCTGTATGATAAACAGTCAATTGAAGCACCAAACAATGTACATGGTTATGGACTAGAAAACAAACAATCTATCTGACTTGTAACTTTCTTGTTTATTTATCAAGTCTTTGTTGTTAAGATGTGGCTGTTTTAAGAAATTTTCCTAATGTTCTTTCAGGGTATCAAAGACCTCCTAGAGGCATCCAGTGTCATGCTGACAAACTTGGAGATTACTTTTCTTGTGCTGAAGATGGAGACAGATAGGAGAATAGATGAATTTATACCCTTTGTCTGTGGAGTACAAATAAATTTTTCGGCATAGTCTGTTTTTTGTATATAAATATGAACTTGTCGTTTCCATAAAGAGGATAGGGATGTTCTTTATTTGTTTATCATCAATGCTCACTTCAGTTCATAGCAAAGGGATATATATTTGAATAGAAAAATGTCAATATAAAACGATCTAGAGATATGATGATTACATAAAATTGAAAATCTAGAGAGAATAGTTCAAACGTGAGTCTAATATCGATGTCTCATTTGAAACTGTTTCATTGTACAAAAATGTTATTTAGACCGCATTTAGATTTTAATTACTTTTCTTTTCCAATAACATCAACGATTATAACTGATGTATTTTATAGTGTTGAAATATAATATTATCTTCAAATAATATCCCTTTTTGTATGATTTAAGTTTAGTCGTGCATTATTAAGTCAAAGTCAGTGACAGACAAATCTTTTGTTAGGCAATTTCCAATTTTTGCAATTACCGTTCTGGGTTTTGAAGCATGCACTTGATATTCCTAGCCATTGTCACTCAATGATTTGAAGAGCCGACAGAAAATGGATGGCAGGAATAACAATCGTATCAAAAGGCATATGTGCGGTGACATGGCAGTGATGGATGTAGCAGACAACCCTGGTTTTGCAAAGTGTGAAAGATGTCACACAGTGACAGACCAAAACCAAAAAACAATATTCCCAAAACCAAAATAGTGCACTATCACCAATTGATGTTTTCCCCCTTTTATTCTTCTTCCTCTTCCCTTCTTCTTCATCTTTCTCACCGTATTCATAAACTTGCCCAAAAAAACTCAACTAAAAACTACCACTAGAAAATCAAGCAGATGTAAAAATAAAGGATTAAAAGTTAAAGGATGAATGTAATTTGAATAAAAAAAAACATGGTTTAGGCATTTGTAATGAGCAAGAGCAAAAGTTTAAAAATAAAGGATGAATGTACTTTAATGTTAAAAGTTTTTTTATGGTAATCTTTGTTCAATTAATCTTGACTTTTATGCCAGATATTGAAATCATCAAGAATCGAGCAAAAGTACACTACAGACTATCAATTTTTTTTTTTAGCAACACAGATTATCAATGTTAAAGTACAGAGTCAAGTTTTGAACTATGCAGATGGTGCTGATGATTAATAATAATTAACTAACATCTCAACGAATAGCACTTGTGAAGTTAGTAAACAATAATACAACCAGAAGAACTTTGAGCTCCGTGAGGGTTTCAACAGCAGAGATAAAAAAGCACAACAAAATAACCCTCCTGATACTAGAATTGATGTTCAATCAGTCCCCACTTGCACATCCCTTGCAACCACAATGGACGCACTCTATAACCTTCTCCTCCCTAAGTTGTTTTGGTACTCTGCACACACAAGTGGTGGCAAAATTGTGATCGCGTGGCTGCATGCACCTCAAGCAACATAGACGTTCATAACCAGGCTGCAGTTTAAAAACAAAAACATGTTATTTAAGTACTCAAAACCAAGAGAACATAGTAATAATAATACACAGTTAGGTTAATTAACAGAAGGCAAGATGAGGGTGGCAGACAATAATTATATGTGAGTTTCGGAATATTTCAATAATTGTTGCTAGGAAATAACTATGACCTCATAACATCTTAGGAAAAGCCAAACTGCCCAAAGAATTGATATTTTCTCATGTCACCATAAGACTCCCATCAAACTGAAAATATGATTCTTCAATCGTATTTAGGGGATATAGTTTTACTCACAGTTAAGATATTTATATATCTAATGCACTATGATGAATACACAGTTAATCATTCTGTAAGAGCACTGCATTAGCATAGAAGCATTGGCTCACAAATTTTATAATAATCATATCATGGAGCCACAGCTAACACATGCTAAAATGCAAGAACTCATAAATATCCATTCACAATTGAAGCAGTTGAGATAAAATTCACAGTATTTAGTTTATTCATTGAATGTTGACCTGATCCTGATGGAGGGGGGAAAGATTATGGTGGAATCACCAAAATCAGTGCTTCTTGAAAACATTTCAAGAGTGAATTGATGAAACCAGCAAGTGAACTATAAAATTGTTTCAAAGATTCAAAGTTGGAATACTAGAGACCTGGGGTTGTGGGAATCTAGTGAAGCTTAAGAAAGTTAAGGAGGTTACCTCTACCAAAACTAACACATACTGTTCATTTCCGAGACTAAAATGGAGATCATACACAACACTCGGTTCGGAACCCCAAAACCATACTTTGGACAAGTTACAAATGACATGGTTTTGCCCGAAGCATAATTTTTGGCTTCACAGATGAGAAACGAACCACGTCATTACTAGTCAGAAGTACTAAGATGGAAGTTCAAGAACTTGATTACTGCTCCTGTTGTGAGGAATTATATTGTATGCTAGTTTTGGGGTAAACTATGGTGTGTGAAGATCATTCCTTAGTTTTAAATTAGAGGTATCTAATATGCAAACTACCTTTGTTGAGCAGAACTGCACGGTATGTTAGGTTTGTAGGGAAGTTACTAATGCATTTTGAGGTGACTTCTTGTGGAACAACGTTTAAGGATTATTAGAGAGCACTAGTTGTTCTGCCCGCTCAAGTAATTCTTTGAAGTTCTATAGCAAATCTATTGACAGAACAGAAACAAGGAGATTGGATTTAATTGCTTTGTGTCTTTAGCAGTCATAAGGTGTGTGTCGTTGGAGAGAAATACTCATCTATTTAATGTGTCTTCAACCCAAAAGTATATATAGAATCAAGTTAACCTCTTCCTTCATTACAGTCAGTCTCGGATTTGGATTTCTCACTTACCTCCTAGTCAAACTTATTCTACGTTTTCTCAAATGAAATTGGAAAAAAAATATACAAAAACAGAAGTACTTTCATATAAAATATCTCACAATACATACCTTCTTCCATTTTGCGATTAGATTGCGATCAGCATATCCTTGATCCAAACAGAATTCATACAATTCTTTAGAAATTTCCTTCCTCCGATGGTAAAGGTCAAACACATAGCGACTCTTCTGGTGTGCAATTTTAAATATAGGCCATAAAGTCTCGCATTTTCTTTTTCCATCATGTGGATCATTCTCAGCTGCCACATAAAAGACATGACAAAAAATTACTACCATAGATTTCAGAATTAAATTTCTTTAAAAAAATAAAATAAAATCTAGTAAGACATATAGTATAATGTAACAGTTAAAATATCCCAACCTTCCCTCATCTTTCCTTGAAGTTCGCGGAGTGTCGGCTCAATTAACTCCCAGCCTTCTGGGTATTTAACTCGGTTGGTCTTTACTTTCGGCATTTTTTATCTGTCAAAGGACAACATGAACTACAAGGGTCAGTGTTTCCAACATTCTACCAAGCAACAAGCTATGAAGTAAGTAGATAAACAAAAATCACTTAAAAAACAAGTTAATTACAATTACAAAGCTCAAAATTAACTCAATGAAGACGAACGGTACTTTCTACAGTGATAATATTTATACTGAAGCTAGGTATGAAAATATTGGAAAAATGAACAAGAATAAATTTTTATAATGAAATAATTTATTTACGAAACGAAAAAGCAAAAGTTAGTAAAATTAGGGAAATTGGAAGCACAAATTATGCAATTGAAACCAAAGGGTAAAGAAATATGAAAATTAAACTAGGAAATCGAAGGTGAGTGATGGAGAATTTGGTAACGCAATCAAAGTAACAGAGCAGTAGTGAGATTGTAGCTAAATGAATCTGAAAACCCTAGCATGGTGAAAAAGATAAGAGAACTAACCTCACGATCCGCGGTGGATAAAGACGGTGGTGTTGATCGGGGCGTCGCGGGCGTAGGCAAAATAGAAGAGAAGTTAGCTCTGCAGTTTTCAAATTAATCGCTTAATCTTTAAAAGTTGTAAAGGTAGGACCAAACCATCGAATTTGTCCGGTTTTATAAGTGGAGTGAATAGGTTTTTTCGTCTTCAATTTTTACACCAAACAATTTCGTGTTAAGTCTCACCATTAACGATGATGACCTAGAATGTTAAACGTTAACATGGATTGTCAACTCAGATGCCACATATTCAAAGATGAAATTGATGAAAAAATAATTTATTTTATTTTTTGGACTTTTTTTTTAAAGAAAGTCGTTATAAATTGTTACATTGTTAAATTAATCCTTGAATTATTGATTAAAATATGATCCCTGAATTATGTCAATCCATATCAAATCGATCCTTGATTATTTATTTAAACTATCAAAAGTGATCCCTCATGATGTCCAAGGATGCTTATGTTTTCCCAATCAACTGGATGGAGAGATTTCGCGGTACAAATAACTTCGGAGTTTGTGACTACTATTTAAAAGTAACAAACAACTATACATTTAATTTTAATCAAAATAATCAAAATCAAAATTTCATGAAAAATGTTGTTTATAACTTACACGCATGAGTCAAGTGAACATCCTTATGTATTGATGGACGAATTGACAATTGCAATAAATAGTAACAAGTAATAAAATAGTGAGTTACTGTCTCCATAAGGATTGTCGTTTAACTTGGTAATTAGCAAAATTTATTAGAAGTAAATAAAAATAGAAAAAATTATAGTGGTTGCATGGTTATAATCTACCCGATGTGAGACTCAATTCGTTTGATTCAGACGTGTAACGACAATTTAAGAATCGTTGAATCTCCCTTCCATTTTTATTGAAATTAACGTTGTTAATCATTAGTTTATGACATGTCTTTTGATTTAAGAAAGTAAAATTATGACGTTGTGATATAACAGTGGAGGTTTTAGTTTTATTGTTATATCACCGTAATTCAACCCGTTACAATCGTGATGTTGCCTTAAGATGAGTCAAAACCATGAATTCATACTTAGATTCAATTAAAAGAGACGGGAGTAGGTTTGTCAATCTTGCAACCCACATAGAGATCAATTTCTTTTTTGGTTTAAAAGAGGCATTAGAGAACATACATATACAATTTAAATCCGAAAATTAAATCATAAACTGGATGAAAAACTTTATTAATTGAATCCAACAAATAAAAAGGGGTTTGTCGTGGAACCCTAATCAATAGTGTGCAAAACTCTATATTTATTGTGCATAATTGCTTATTGATCAAGAGATGATATCTGGTTTTGTTGTCTCTGATCCTGCTTGGAAAACGAGCTAAAACTGCACTTTTCCCGTACTCGTGCGCAGGGGACGACCCCCAAAGTCGTCTCATGCGCAGGGGTACACGGGGCAACAACTCCAAGGCGAATTTTGCACTTTTCATCCTTTTTCAAGCGTTCTTCCATCTTGAAATGCCTTGGAACTTAGGATGAAATTTTCCTAACTTGTACTGTCTTCAAAAACCTCCTAATAACCATTGATTTTCATTCTCCATACCCTCAATCCTCCACGTGATGTCTTGTTTTGTCGATTTACCTGATTTCTCCAAAAAAAAAGACTCAAAACACATGTGGAGTTGCATGATTTAGGATAAAAATGAATTACAATGACTCGAGTAAAAACAATACAAAATGTACCTAAAACCTTTGACAACTCCTTTGAATGACTTTTTATTTACCTTCAAATACAAAGAAAATAACAAAAAAACATAACATAAAATATCATATGATACTTTGTTATCCCGTATATATAGTTTTTCTTTACCGTATAGATCACACACATTTGTTTCAGACGATTCTCCGATATATTGATAGAATTATTTTATTTATACTCAATATTGTAGAACCAAATGTGTTGTTTATAACATAACTGCAATCTTTATCTCTATTATAAACATTTGCACTATTTTATTTTTGATAGTACACGTGGCAACCTATTAGTGAAAGGCTGATTTAACGTTATCTCTCATGTACACACAAGATATGAAAGAGTTTATAATAGAAAAGAAAAAAAAAGAGGAATTGGAATTTGATTAGTTAACAGAAAATGTTGTGTGCAAAAAGTCATAATTTGAGAGGAGTATTTAATGCACCAATGTTTTCTTTTATGTACACAATAAATATGAAAAAGTTTATAATAGAAACAACAGTCATAATTTGGTGAATTAACCTAAAATGTTATCTCTATTTGATAGGAGTATTTAATGCACCATAATTTCAATCAAAAGTTTACATATGAAATTAGTTTGATGTGCTTAATTTAGGACTTTAATTTGCCATATATGTTGCACATAATTGATGGAAGGAAACGTGTATTGCATATGCATAGTGCAAATAGGTCAACGGCAAACTTATGATTGGTAAGCTTTAAAAAAACAAAAAAAAAAATTAATATATTTTGATTAATAGTTAAGATATGATCTCAAATTAAATGTTGTTATTTTACGAAATTATCCTGAAAAATCTGCTATAAATTAGATATGTTGGTTAGCAGTTTATTCACATCACAACTTCAAGTTTGCGGTTGTTTTTCTTTCTATTTCGTTTGTTTTTCTTTGTGTCATCTTCGTATCGCTCTCTACAATCCAATTGTCTCCGAAAATCGACTTCGTTTCTGATATATCCCCTTCAAAAGAAAGTTGATATATCTAGGTTCGAGTCGTTCGACTTTGGTTCGTTAGGGATATGAACAAGGACAAACTTCCTTACCCCTTGAAGATGGTTCTAATGGACAATAAGGTTGTTTAACCCCAATTTTTTTTTATATATTTTTATATACGCTTTTATATTAGATCGTTTTTTTTTGTTCGTCTGTCTTTTGCAACATACGACAACCCTTTCTCATTTAATGTTTTCTTATCATCCAATCAAATTGAATTATGACTCATTTGTTTTTTTATTAGCTAATCAAGACGGACCATGACTCGTTTAGTTTTCACCAACCAATCAAAATTGATTACGCAATGATTTTAACACTTTGTTTTTCATTATTTTCACGTGTCTCTTCCCCCCATAATTTTTTTCGTAAAAACAAGTATTTTATGTGTTTTAAAAGCATATAAGATTAATCACTTGGTTGTAGATCATGGGGTTGATTTTCTTTTTTATTTGTATCTAATTGTTTATTGTTAATGCTACTTTCTCAGGGTTCCATTGGAGAGCACGTGTCTACGTTCTACGACTTCAAGATGTTCAACATCAACAATATAATTTTTAGTCAAGGCAATGTTTTGTATTTGATATAGGATCAATATGTTAGAGTTTAGATATCTTAGGTTAATTTTTAATGAATTGATATGTCGAAAAGCTAATCTCAATAAATCGATTTGGCCTTTATCTATATTCATTTTATGAATATTTGTCTTGCACAATGGGTATATTACACATGAAATCTTATTTGATGAATCTTAATTGATGCTTTTAAACACATCTTCGGACATGTTAAACATCACCGTAAAGGTTGCATACAATTGGTTCACATCATCTAAGTTGGACAAACATTTTTTAATAAGAAGACATATTAACATCGTCCTGTTTTACTATGACTGTTTTTCTCTTATCATAGTTTCTTCAATAAAATGAATGTATCAAAAGCTTCAATTAATTCCAAAAATAGCTTCCATTTGCAAGCAATTTCATGCACCATTTCAATCAAAAACATTTTTTTTTAATCTTTTGTCTCAATGTCATGTCTTTTTTTTGTCTTTCTAAATTTCATGTATTTGGTATTTTTAACAAGGCAAAATGAATTATACTAACACGAAAGTTTCAAGTATTTGTATAATTAATAACTTAATAATTAATATAATTCTCAAATATTAGTTTCTTTTATTAAGGATAACAACGATAAAACAATTTAAGAGTAATTGATGTCATTTAAATTAAAATGATTTTATAAAGGTCAAAATGTGTCATGTAATTATTTAGAATGAAAATGCCTTGATCGATGGATCTGACGGAAAAAGAAAAAAATGATAGTGTTAATTTTAACCCCTAATTAAAGGAAACAACTAAACCAAAAAAATATGAAAACAAATAAAAATAGAAGTATATTATAACAAATAAATCGAAGACATTTAAAATTCCAATAGTTCATGTTTTAATCTGTATAAAAAAACTGAATTATTTGAATCTTTTAACCATTTCTATTAATGTTTTATATTCAATTCTTTTAAGAGAATATTTAATTTACAAAAAAAGTTTTTGACAAATTTTCAAAAAAATATTTGTCATTAAATTTTGAAATTTTATATTTATATAATTTAAAATAATTAAATTTTATGTGTCATTTGAATTGAGTTGATTCTATAAATATTAGACTTTGTCGTTTAATAGGTCAGACAAAAAAAGTTAAACGTTCTTTAAATAAGATTCTTAATTGTAGCCTTAAATTAAACGAAATAGTTTTTTTTAAATTATATTGCAAATAAAAAATGATGTACTCTCGAAATTTAAATAATTGAGGTTACTTAGAAAAAACTATTGAATACTTTATTTTTTTTAAATAAACTAAAAACAAAAATATTTTAAGTTTTTTATCATTGTTTCACATCCAATTTTTAAAAAATAATATTTCATATACTTAAAAAAATTATCGCTAAATTTTCAAAAATAAAATATCATTAAATTTCGAATACTTCAATTTGAATAATTTAATATTTTCCTTTTTTTGTGATTTTTTTATGTTATTAAGTATAATCATGATAAAATAAATTAAGAGTCATTAATATGACCATTCAAATTGAAATGTTTCTATTAAATGTCTCATTTATTGGATCAGATGAAAATAATATTATTTAAATGATATCATTATATGATATCATATGTTGAATCACTATTTTTGCTATTAATACTAATAATAACATTCCTAATCATGGTTGGTTCGGCTAATAACGAGTTGACTCAACCTCAAGGGCGTGGATTCAAACCCCACTATTGGTGTGATGATAATAGGGAGTAACTTTGTAAGTGCTTATTGAGTCATGAGACATATCTTGATCTTGATGTGTCCTCCAGAGTCTAACTCACCTAAATATTTTATAATAAAAATGACATTTTTTTTAAATTTGTAAATTGTAGATTATGATAGTAGTCTTTGAAAAGCCTCAATTAAAGAGAATCAGCAAACTATTTTCAAAATTAATAATATGGATGATTAACCTCAATTAAAGTGAAAATATTTTATGAAAGTTTGTGCATTTATTGCATTGAAAATTGAAGTCTTTATGTTATCTTTTTCAAATAATTTCTTATGAATGCTTAAAGAGTGTCTCGACTCGTTAACAAGACTCTATCTCCGCCTATATTATCCGTTTACTTACTCGTTACCCTATTCAAATACAATGGATATGAGAAATTAAATCACATCCCCCTCTTCATGAGTTTATGTATCCCCGCCTTATCCCCGTACCCGCAACGAATATTTTTTTTATTGAAAAACAAGTTTATCCAGCCTAGAATGCAATGTTGTAACGTATTATCCAATAATATGTTTACTTTAACTTTTCATTGACCAAATAATATGGTTGCTCCTTCAAATATCTATGATAATTTTTATAACATGTCAATTATTAAACAAAACAAACATGTTTTCTTTAAAAAAATGTCAATTGTAACCAAAAGAAATGTCAATTATTAAACCGGATAACATGACATACCGAATAAATAGAGTAATAGAGTAATTTCGACATTCAAGAAAAAGTTTGGGTATAGATTTGGAGTTGATACATATATTCTCATTACATGTCTCATACCCCGTGTTTTGAAACCGGGAAAAACTCAAACCAACACACAAACCTAGTCAAGACGGAGAAAACCCGTCAAATCAAGGTGGGTTTTAACAGGTACTCGTTGGCACGGGGTTTGATGCCATGCCTATTTACCATATGTGTATTTAATTTTTTATAATATTTTTTTGGATTAAATATGTTTATGGTCCTATAAATATACTAACTTTTCGTTTTAGTTCTAAAAAAATTTGTTAGACTTTTAGTCCCTCAAAAGTTTTTAATCACCGCTTTTGGTCCATATTTTTTAGTCAACTCACGTCTATCCTTCATATTTTTAATACAATTTTCCACAAATGTGTACAATATTATCACAATCTCTAAAAAAAAGATATATTTTTTTAACAAAACATTGATTAAACATAATTTTTTTTAAGCACCAAAAACACAAAAATTCATATTTAATTCATATTTTGTTAAATCTCTTTATTTTTTGGAAGAGTTTTTCATAATATTGTACCAATTTATGAAAAATTTCATTAAAACATATGAAGACTAGACACAAATGACTAAAAACTAGGGACAAATATTGCGATAAAAAACTTTTGGGAGACTAAAAGACAAACAAATTTTTTAAAGAGATTAAAATAAAAAAATGGATATATTTACATACACTAAAAATACATTTAACATGTATTATTTTTCAAAAATAAAAAGTTATTTTAAACATTCACCGGTGCAAAATTTCCAAATTTACTAGATCTATTTTTTTTTTAAGGAAAATTCACTAGATAATGACAATGTTCAATGATAATGACAATTTTTATAACATGTCAATTATTAAACCAAATAACATGGCATATCAAATAAAAGACGTAATTTTGCATAATATTTGATGGGTTAAATATTGTTTTGATCCTATGAATACACTAACTTTTCATTTTAGTCTCCCAAATTTTTTGTTAGACATTTAATCCCTTAAAAGTTTTCCATCACCACTTTTGGTCCCTATTTTTTAGTCAACTCATATCTATTTTTCATATTTTTTAATGAAATTTTCCAGAAATAAGTGTAGAATATTATGACAATATCTCCCAAAAAAATTGATTTTTGTAACAAACATGAATTAAATATGACTTTTTTTTTTTATATTTTTGGTGTTTAAAAATTCATATTTAATTAATGTTTTGTTAAAAAAATTATTTTTTTCAAAGACTGTCATAATATCCTACCCTTCTATAAAAAAAAAATCATTAAAAAATATGAAGGCTAGACAAAAATCGATACAAGGTTACAGATGGTTCAAGAAACAGTTTTTTAAACTTAACTCCCTCATCCAATGCAATACTCACATCCCCTGATACATAAGCAGCTTCCTTCAAAAAGTTTGTACCGAAGTCTTCAAATTTTTTCTCATGGAACATGCAAATTGAACTGTGAGGAAGTCGATACAAGGCTACGGATGGTTCGAGAAACAGTTTTTTAAACTTAACTCCCTCATCCAATGCAACACTCACATCCCCTGAAAAAGTTTTTTAACAATTTTTTAAACTTTTTGAAGGAAGTTGCTAATGACCGAAAAAATAGGGATCAATAGTGGTGATGAAAAATTCTTGAAGGCCTAAAAGTTTAACAAAAAATTTACAAAGACCGAAAAATAGGAATCAAAAACATATTTAACCCATATTTTTTACATGAATAAAAAGTTATTTTAATGTACCAAATTGAACTGTACAAAATCACATGTAACCTGTTGATAATCATTGTCTCATGCACAAATATTATTTATTGTTTGACTTGAAAAGTTAATATATTCTTTATTAATATTAATAATTAATAGATATTAATATCAATGTATTTTTTTTATAGTCATAAGTATTTTCAAAGTCCTTTTCAAAAACAAAAAAAAAATGTATTTTTAAATTCATTTAAAATGATATTTTTTTTAAAGAAGGATATAAATGATAGATTGTGATTGGTTAAATAGTTTCTTACGGTCTATGTATGTCTAAATTGTTGATAAGAGTTTAACTCAATTACATTCTGATGTAGTGCTAACATTTTTTTTAACAAAATAAAATGATATTTATTCATTCATATTGATAGAGTATATTATTCAACATTACTGAAAACGTAAATGATAAATTTACAACTAAACTCACAACATCAAAGTGTATATAACGATAAATTACCTACGAATAATAATATGATAAAATTAAAGTGATCAGAATACACATGTCTTCAAATCTTTAGGAGATGTCGAGTGCTTAACTCACATAAACTATTTTCTATAAAAAAAAAAAAAAATATTTACATATATACTAAGTATTTTTTAGGGAGATATATACTAAGTATGAAAAATCTCTCAATTTTTTTTTACTAAGTATGAAAATAAAATTCATTTCCAAATTTACTAGATCTATCTATATCCATTTACAATGTACACATTTAGGGGTGTATTGGATTGAGATTTTAATGGATTTTAAAAGACTTTTTCGTTTTAAAAAAGTCTTGTGGTATTCAATCAAAATTTTTAAGGAATGTAAAACATTTTTGTGGTATTCAATTAGGATTTTCAAGATTTTTTAATGAGTCCAATAAAATCCGGTCGTATTCAATTAAGATTTTGTACAACTTAAAAATTGTCTATTGGTATTCAAAATATTACGGATTTTATTAGATTGTTGTGAGTAATGGATTTTATGAGACTTTTTAGTGTAAAATCTACCTACTAACACTCTCACAACTAGCCTCAAGACTTTTCGGTCTCCCCCTTGAGATTTTTTTAGAAGATACATATACACTTTTTTTTGGTCTAATTTGTTGTTATGTTTTAGTCTGATTCTTTCTATACCGTGTTTTTTACACTCCAATTTCTCGTTTTTTTTTTCTTTCGTCCAATTTGTTTTATTTTTAAACAATTCATTGTTATTATTTTATTTTATTTTATGATTTGTTGTTACATTTTCTTTCCACAATTGTTTCACTTATATTATTTGGTTATATTGATTAATCATTTTCTTTTTATTGATATCGTGTTGTTGTTATTATTATTATTAAATAATAAGTGAGTGTTATTTTTATTATTAGGTAGTTTTTCTCTTTATTTTTATTGAATATATATTATTTGGTATATAGACATCATACTTTTGACAATTAGGAAACAACAATTGTTTTAGTAAAATAACTAGTTCGTTCTTTATACATAGATCATGGGTGAAATTATTAGGTTGTTGCATCTCCTTGTGGATGCTATAAATAAGGGGATTGTGTGATGCCAATAAGTCGTTAGCAAACAAAATGTAGAGCAAATTTTTATGCAATAATAACTTTTTTTATTACGGAAAAACACTGGTTTTTCTTTATTCAAATTAAAAAAAATCTTAAAAGTAGTGTTATAAATCCATTGAAATCTTTCTTTTAAATCCATTAAAATCTTTGTTATAAATCTTGAGTGTAAATTTTTTTTTTTAAAAAGTCTTTTAAAATCTCACAAAATCAATACAATCTTACAGAGTCTTTTAAAATCTCAAAGATTTCTTTTATCAAAATAGTCTTTTACAATCTTAATCCAATACATCCCCTTAAAAAATTATTTTAAACATTTACAAATACTGAGGTAAACTGTGCAAAACCGCATATAACTTACCAATACCGTTAAACTGTGCAAATTCTACTTCCGTTCCTAGTTATAGGGCCCTTTTGAAAAAATAACCGGAATTAAGATAGTATATATTTATATTAAATATGTTTGTAATTACTATTGTTTTTACAATTTTGTCCTTTAAGAGAGAGTTGGTTTATGTTTTCAACATGTTTTTTATTGGTGATTGAAGAAAAAAATGTATAATAAATAAGGGCATGTATGTAAAAAAATAATTAATGTAGTTGGAAATAACAAATAAGTCTTATAAAAAGGGACAAAAATATTCTCAAAAGGGTCTTATAATTAGGGATCAGGGATGAAGGTAGTATTATTTTATAGGCTAAAATATGGTTTTAGTCCCTATAAAAAAAAATTTAAAAAATAAAAAATTTTGCAAGGACCTTTTTAAAAAACAAAAAATTTTGCAAGGACCAAAAACTATAAAATCGGTTCGGTTATCATGTGCCACTTATGCAAATCATCACAAAATGGGGTCATGGACTATTTTAAAAAATAAAAAATTTTGCAGGGACCAAAAACAATTTTTTTTTTTCAGGGACTAAAACCAAAACGAGGCATATTTACACGGATTAAAACCATATTTTAGCCTATTTTATATTGACTTAAGACTTTTAAAAGTATTTTACAAATAATGAATAAATAATAAAATAATCTTGAGTTGATTTATTTTTTGTCTGGCACCGTGTCCAGCAGCAAACGCCAACAAAGACCAGCCTAAGCAAAGAAGAAATAGCTTCTTCAAGTCAAAACATCTCTCTCTCTCTCTCAAAACATATCTCTCTCTCTCAACCATTACGAAATGAATTCTGCACCACAATCCTCATCAGCCGCTGCCGCCGGCGGAAGCGGAGGAGGTCCGGCACCGTTTCTTCAGAAGACGTATGACATGGTGGATGATTCCACCACAGACGAGATCGTTTCGTGGAGCTCTGATAACAAAAGCTTCATTGTTTGGAACCCTCCTGAATTCTCTCGCGTTCTTCTCCCAACCTATTTCAAGCACAACAATTTCTCCAGCTTCATCCGTCAGCTCAATACCTATGTATGTCAACGCTTCTTTTGATTATTTCATTGTTATTTTGTATGATCAATTAGTTATTGTTTTTCACTGTGTTCTTGTTTGATCGATTGTTTGTTGTATTTGTATGATTTGATTTCATTGTCTCTTCATCGAATTTCAATTAGTGGATATTGATTATTATGATGATCATGATCATTAACTGATTGATGAAAACAACTTTAGATTTGGATTTCATTGAGTCTAGTTGGAGTTACAAGATGTTGAGACAGAATGTTGAAAGATGGACGAGATGTTATAGTCTTATATGGTACTTTTATTCTATGAAGCACAAACATAGAGACCGGACACGACACAAACATCGAAACGCTGACACCGACAATGACATAATTCAGTCTAATCATATGCGTTGTTGGTGTTGGACACCGACGTCAGGACACACCTAATCCGAGGAGTGTTCATGCTTCGTGGGTCTTAATTTTCGGTATGGGTGTGTGAATTGGTGAGTGATTTAGGACTCTAAATGCACTCAAGAAAACGAACAAAAAAAATTCTGCAGCATCTGCATCTTGGTAATGATACATCCAGTCATGAATAAAACCATCAATTTAGTCTCTGAATATCACACTATTTCTGGTTTAGTTCCTGAACTATATACATATGATAAGTAGTTCCTGAAGTATATGGAATGTGTCAATTTAGTCTCTGAAGTATATGGAAATTCGGCAATTTTGTCTCTAACATCTTAATTGTTGTGACTAAATTGACGGGTTTCATATACTTTAGAGACTACTTTTCATGTTATAGGGTAGGGACTAAATTTGAGACAGGGTGATAGTTCAGGGACTAAATTGATGGTTTACATTCAGTGATCAAATAAATGTGCCGTACAACTCGTCCTTGTTTTGGTTAAAGAGATAGAGTGATACAACAAAGAAGTTCACGAATGTGTCATGAGCGGAAAATGACCAATTAGAACCTGCGTATAACCATACATGGGCAGTTATTGAATTTAAAGGATTTACCCAAAATTTCCCATGTCAGTCATGATGTGTCTGCGATGTTATTTCTCGTGACATTTCCATGAAGAAAAAAAAGTTAGCTTGTTTTTCTCATATAATTATACAAATATTACCTTATTTTCAAATCTTTCACATGGCAAACTTATGGGTGCTTTTGGAACCCTAAATGTTAAATTTTCCCATTAAGTGCATACTATAACCCAGATTTTTATTGTTTAATCCTACTTCTCTTCTGCATCGTAGACATCTCAAGCATCTAGGTTTTCATTTATTGATTGATATGATGATACCCGGAAAACAAAAATGGCAAATATCCTGTATTGTAAATTTTTATTGAACTTGTTGAAATTGATATCTAAGTCTTAGATAGGGTTGAAAAATAGAAATCATGCACTTATGGCAATGATTAAAAACTAAGGCCCACCACCTGATTTGCTTCCTGAAGTTTTTATGTGTGTAATGAGGAATATTCTTGTAAAGATTTAATGGTAAATCGTTCAAAGAAGTTTGTAGGTCTTATGGCTTTAATGATAAATAATTGTTTATGAATGTATGTTTTAATTTCTTATGGTTTATTTATATGTGCTTTTTATCAGGGATTTCGAAAAGCAGATCCTGAGCGTTGGGAGTTTGCCAATGAAGAATTTATCAAAGATCAAAAACATCTTCTGAAGAATATACACCGCAGGAAACCTATCCACAGTCATAGTCATCCTCCGGGTTCTGCTGTAGATCCAGAAAGGGCAGCATTGGAGCAAGAAATAGAGAAGTTGTCTCGCGAGAAAAATGCTCTTCAAACCAAACTCTTAAGCTACAATTATCTCGATACAGAAAAGCTTCAGCTGGAAGATTTTCAGCGGCGATTGGATGGCATGGAGAAGAGGCAGACAAATTTGCAGAACTTCTTTGAGAAGGCTCTTCAAGATTCTTTTATTGTTGAACTTCTTTCCCGCAAAATTGAATCCATGGATTTGGCAGCTTATAATAAGAAAAGGCGATTGCCTCAGGTTGATCAGGTGCAGCCTGTTGCCGAAGGTAGCTTGGTTGACAATCCTAGCAATTTCAGACTGGAATTTGGGAATGTTTTCCCTCATGATATCTCAAATAAACTCAGACTGGAATTGTCACCAGCTGTCTCAGATATGAACTTGATATCAGGTAGCACGCAGGGTTCAAACGAAGATGAGGAAAGCCTGCAGAAAAATCTGTCTGAAGGAGAACTGACAGGAATGCAGACAAGAACTGGCCTTGCTTTTACACCTGAAACACTAGACCTTGCAGATACTGGGGCATCTTTCACTTTTAACATGGATTCGTGTTTATCACAAAGAGCAACAACTACTGAGTGCCCAAATCTTCACTCTCTGGAGCCGAGTACTGAAGAAGGCGATAGTCATATATCCTGCCAACTAAATTTAACTCTGGCATCTTGTACATTGGAATTCAATAGGAATTCATACTCGGCCAGGTCGCCCCAAATAAACTGTCAGGAAATTGGCAATTTGGCAGAGTCAAGAGTTAACGCTGATGGTAAAGAATCTGAAATTGGAGTTTCCTCAAACCGAAATGTGGCTAATGAGGCTATCAATCTAGCTCCACCAAAGGAGGCTTCAGGTAACGTCCAAGTCAAAGCAGCTGCTCGGCACGGAGTGAATGATGTGTTTTGGGAAAATTTCCTTACTGAAAGACCAGGCTGTTCAGACAATGAAGAGGCAATATCCAACTATCGAGCAATTCCAAATAGTGAGCAAGAAGAAGGGCGGTCAGTTCATGGAATCTCCAGTAACATCAAGAACATGGATAATCTCACCCTTTGAGCATGCTGTCTTGGGACACTTACTATTGGTATGTGAGATTCACTGAATATTGTAGACGTTCAAGAATATGTTTGTCTTACTACTGTCATGTAAAAATATGTTTGACTTTTTAGACTGAAACATGCATTGCGAATTAGTTGTCTGGTAGTGTTGTAGACGTTCAAGCTTTTAATGGTTTTCACCGGTATTGTAGACTTGAAAGTGACTATGCAGTTTTGAATACATACTCCTATATATTCAAGTTTTGAATGGTTTTCACAGGTATGTTGAACTTAAAAAGTCTTCGACTATGCGGTTTTTATTTCATGTTTGCTCAGATAGCTATGCAGTTGTTGGCTGGTTGCTTTAGGTCTAAAAAAATTGATTTTGATGTTTTAGTTATGTTTGTGTGCAAGCTTCTTTCAAAAATGTTTTTGTTAAACACTGAATTTTATGCTGGAAATTTGTAAATTAAATAACCATTTTGATTAGCTTTTGAAAAAAAAATTAATACAAAAGAGAGAAACTATTTTGATATTTAGAGTTTTTCAACTTGAATGCTTTTTAAACTATAGTTTTTTTTTTAGAATCTCTAAAGAATTCTTCAAATTATTTATATCAAACTGCTAGTTGTCTTTTTGAATATGAACTTTAAACTTTGTAACATGATGGAAATTGTGATTGTATCGGCAACCAACACAAATTGAAAACACTGGTGTTGTGATTTAGATGAATAATGCTATTTTCATTCCAACTCTGGCCATGATATGTCTAGAGAGGCTGAAAAACAACAATTATAATAGTCTGTTGGGCTCTTTCAAAAAAAAAAAAAAGTCTGTTAGGCTCATATGGTTCCTGCTGGTTGCTTGTTGAGTTGTCTGAGACACACAACTCTTCACATGTGGGTCCCATCTTTTTAGAAGTGAGTGCTACATAAAGTGGCGCTAACCACATACATTCCACCCGATAAGAGGCCGAGTATTTGAGAGAATTTTAGAGTGATTGTTGTTAGCATTACTCATGTAAAAGGTAGTTGAAATGTGTTTTTAAGTATGATTAGTGCTATTCAAATGGTAAATGACGGCGGGAACATTTTATATAATGAGAATTAAATGTGGAAAACCCTCTTCGATTTTTTTAGTGAGTGTGAATATTATTTTTTTATAAATAGTGAGTGTGAATTTCACTGCTAAGCTATTTGTAGAAGAAAAACAAGAAGTGTTTTTAGTATTTTTAAACATATTTTTAATTTTTATATACAAAATTTTACTAAAAATTATCTTTATTTTTTTATAAAATATTTTAAAATCTACAGTTTTTGTTTAATCGCACTTATATTGCCCTTGTTCTGTTCATCTTGCTTCCAACTTTCAGAATAATACATGTTTTGTAACAACTAACATTCATCTGGTTCAAGTGGAAATAATAGATTCCTTAAGAAAGGTTTCAATTCAGTTTTGTGGATGCAAAAACATAATTAAAATATGAGCCTTCATTAAAGTGGTCAGTTGGATTATTTGATGAAGACTAATCATTCATCAAATCGATGAACAGTTCGCACCTACAGCATTGTTAACAAAAAAGAAAAAAGAGTTTGCACCTACAATATTGTACTATATCTCTGTGTGGATTTAATATCACTTGTATTTGTCTTATAAGTTTGAATGATAATATATATTTGTTTGCTCGTAAAAAAAAGAGTTGTAATGCTATCCTTTGTGAGAGATTTTTAAAATAATTAATGAAATCAAAGAAAGTACTCTAAAATGTGTGTCTCTTGAGATTCAAATTAACAGGGTATGTTTATTCGTGACTTAATACATTTTTTTTACGTGAATGATTTGTTAAGAGTTGTCTAAATGTTGTTGATACTTTCTTAATGGTGCATGTTGCTCTGTATAAATAGACAATTTCACAATTCAGGGTTAAGAATGAACTTCATTTATTTATGATCTGACGTTCAGTCAAAAACTGTAAATAATCACGTCTCTCTTTTTTTTATGTACATGTGCAAAGTAGAGTTAGAGAATTATATATGGTATCTATAAATTATACTTTAAATGATATGTTTGTTTGATTGTGATGTGCAATCCATATCAAGGAGCTCACAATTTTCCTAAATAAATAAGATTTGTGAGTTTCATCCATTTTTTTTTTTTTATGGTTGGGATTTGAACCCCAAACCTTACATATTTTATACATTATCCTTACTAATTGAACTAAGCTCACGAGGACAGTTGCATCCAGTTTAGCGAAACTAATGGCGTCAAAAGAGCTTCAAATTTAATATTCACACTTACACTTTGGATTAGTTGTGTAATCAATTTTTTGTTTGAAAGAAGGATTAATTGTGTAATCATATTCTTCATCTCTATTTTTTGTGCTTTGGTCTCAATATATAAATAAGGGTTTTATCAACGATGTCTCCATGACGTTCTTTAAAGAATTCTAATGATGAAATAATTTTTTTTAAAAAGTTAAATATTTTAATTTTCAATGAAATAAATATATAGATTTTGATAAAATCTTACTATCCCAAGAGACGCATTTTCCTATGAATAAATAAATAACACATACTCTCCCCGGTCCTATTTATAAGAAACATTTGACTTTTTTGATTAATTGCATAAATGATGTATTTGGTCTATATTCTAGACAAGATACATTAATTACACAATAAATCTAAAAAATCAACTTTTTCTTATAAATAGGACCGAAGGGAGTACTCTTTAAGAAAATAATTTAGTATAATTTAATTTTTATGTGCATGTAAACTTAACTCAATTGATAAAGACATAATATATACACGGATCGATGTTCGAACCCCAAACAACTCATTTATTCATCATAAAAGGTGAAGTTCTTTTTAGTCACTAACAGCTTGACCAAAAATAAATAATAAACCCGCATAGTATCTTAAAAAGATAGTTGTACTCTCCTACTTATCTTTCACTACAATTTGTTTCTTGAGAATACAGGCTTATTTGAACCTTTAACTTTAAATTAAATGAATGGTATTTTATAAATGATATCATTAAATTTGTTAAAGTTTTAATTAGTAATTATTTTGGAAAATGCAATTACTTTTTCCATGAGGCATGAACCAGAAACCCTTCAAACCACATTCCAATGGCATGAAGCCTTTAGGAAGTTATTTTGCCCTATGCAAATAATCACCATTGGAACCCTAAATATGTGAATATTCTATTTTGTCCTCCATGCAAACCCAAAATCTGAGGGTGAAACTCAAGACCAAAGGGAATGGTGTGAGTTTTGATTTGGGAAAATAAGATTTAGATTTAGCTGAGTTAGAACATCTTAAATAATAAATTTGTATATAGATCGAGATAAAAATGAACGAATGAATAAGTTTGTCCCTTAGATTGTAATTTGTAACTATCAATTTAAGATAAAACTTTCCTTTTGCTAAAATAAATGGACTTGAATCTCCTCATGTTGTTGATCAGACTTCATGAAGTAGTAAAAGATCTAACGAGCTTGAATTGTAAAAGATACTTTAACAAAAATTTGGATCATAAGAAATCAGAAATAATATGTAGTTAAATAAGGACTTTTTTTTTTTTGAGGGTTAGTTGAATAAGGATTTAGAAGGGAAAGAAAATCACATGAATATTCTATCGCAAACAATTCTAACTTCACCATCCCTTCTTTCCCCATCATCTATTCTACCAAGAGACACCGTGCAGCAGTTGGAAGTGGTGGATATGGGTGATCTAACATTGATTTATGAGTTACTCCATGTCTCATTTTAACTGTTCATTTCACACATATTAAGAAAAAGTTGATAAATAAAAGAGTGAGAAAAATAGTTGACTGTTTTGTCACTTATTGGCGCATCCCTCCTTGTATAACTCTATTTGGTAAGACTATAGAGTTAACTTATAACTTATAGCGGATAGCCTATAAGCTCGTATGAACAAAAAAACCTCTGTTTGGTAATATTTTTTCACCACGAGCTTATAACTTATTTCAGTAGTCCGTTTTGACCTCAATAGACAATCAATCCAAATTTAAAAGAAAATAAAAAAAATAGATCAGCATTTTGTGAAATAAAATACATTAGCACGTGGTCAAAATACTCCCTAACAATAATTGAAGTGTTCTTGTTTCAAAAAATAATTGAATTGTTCTTAACAATTATCTTAAAAATGACTAATTTGACGATATTTGTGAACACTAGTTTTTGTCTTCCATGGACCAAAAAGGTCTCTTTTCTTGTCGAAATTAGTTTGAACCTTTAAACTAATATCATCCATTTCATCTGTGAATATATTATAGCTAGTTAGCTATTGCTTCACCTGGCCATTGTAACAAATTTCTGCATCCGCCATTCCTCGTGGACAATAATAAATAATATAAAAGAGTTTTATTCCAATATGTTACTTCAGAAGATAGATTGAATACTATATTTATTGAGGAAAAAAAAGATATTTATTTTATCTTCGAGATGTTCCTGAGTCTTTGACATCATCTTTTTTAATTTTCAAGTTCGGACATCATCTATAGAGCCTTGATAATGATATATACACGTACAATAATAAATGGTCAAATTTAGTGTATCCATAAGAGTCTGAATTCAATTATCGTTATAAACTCTTTACTGGATAATTTATAAATGCTAGCAACACTCTCTTTTGAACACTCTATTTAATATTCACTTTCTTATTAGTTTGAATTATTGTGGGTCTACACTTTAAAAATTGAATCCCCACAAAATGGTGGGACATACATTGATTTCATCCAATAAAAGAGTAAATGCTAAAAAGAGTGTTAAAAAGTGAGTGTTGCTAGTATTCCTCATCTATAAACATCTTTGTTAGTGTTTTCTAAACTTTAAAGGTGGTCACAATCCTTGTAAAATTCCGAAATTCAACTTGTCTTTTATAACACTTTGCTTATTGCTGCTAATTATTAGTGATCAGTGATTGTATTATAGGTTTATCATGTTGTCCAACTCTCTACAATAACTTGATTGACAAATACACTCCGACCTAAAAACCAACATTGATTTGAAATATCGGATAGATTTTGTGTAATTGAGAACTACAATTCGTTAAATTTAAAGGGCTTTTGAGCAATACGAGAGACTTCGACTATCACATTATGGTTCAATTAAATTTATCGAACCGGTTAATTGAACCGAATTAAATTGAAATTAGTTGAACAATTTAAGTGGTTCGTAAACCGAACCAATAATTTAATAACAGTTATTGAACCATAATCGAACTGTTTGAACCGAACTGAACTGTTTGGAACCGAACTCAACCATTACCAAAAGCACACACTTTACATTCTAATAATAAAATTTTATTTTGCCTTTCATCATGCATTAACATTGAAATTTGTTGATATTAGTAAAATACAACTATTAAAACCACAAAAAATTAATAACTAGTGTTATTTAATTCTTAAAAAGGCTTAATACATTTGGTCATAGTTTAAATACAATTAATAAAAAGTCTTAATATATTTTTGAGAGGATAAAAATTATTAACACTGGTCGCACAATTCCAATTTATGAAAAAGAAAAAAAAAATTGGTTCCCAAAAAGATAACAAAACACATTTTGATTCAAAATATTATTTTAAGTTCGATTTGGTTCGGTTCGCAAACAATAAAACGATTAACCGAACCATAACTTTAGTTTAGTTCTTTATAAAGCTCAAATGATTCAGTTCAATTTTTCAAACCATTGAAGCAGTTTAGTTCAATTTGATTCGATTTTCTTTAAAAACCGAACCATGCCACCCCTACCTACCACCCGCACCCCAACAACATTGTATTAGCAAATTAGGATGGTAACAACCTGCACAATAAGCTAATGCGAATGATAAACTTTTACATTCTCTTGTCATTATTTATTTATTGGCGAATTTTCATTGTACCAATTGTTATTTATTTGAGAAATGATATTTGAACAATCATTTTGTAACAATTTTTGTTACAACTTTTTATCTCATACTCACGTTGTATTCTTACTTTCTCTCTCCGTTGATTTGATTTTTATGTCAATCTTTACACTTCTTTATATATATTTTGGTTGTTCAATAACTTGTCTAAAAAAATGGTTGTTCAAATAACATTCCTCAAAGTGTGAATGATAACTAATTCGAAGAAACTACTATTTGTTAAAAACAGTTCAACACTTATTTTCTCTGACCACGATGTTGAGTAGGCCTCATATAGACACCAAGCATGACTCATATCATTTAAAAAGGTTCATGCATATAGAATGCAACTGACATGTTAACTAAGTCAATCGCTAGTGTTAAGTAAGTATTGGTTGAACTTGTTACATGTTTCTCAATCGCTAGGATGTGAATGTCATGTGAAAAATCTTCATAGAGGTTTGATATCCATCAAGGTGGAAATTGTTGAATATATACATAGACATATAGACATTGAAGAAGGGACAACTCATAAATATTATTATAATCTAAATTTGGTGCCATTTAGCCTGGGAAATGCTGTTTTTTCCCATCATGGGAAAGGCTGTTTTTGAACACTGGATTGAAGAGATACACTGATCTTATTATGGTCTACCCACACTGTATATCTTCCCACTTTATCTTCAACCTCACTTCCATCACCCTCCTTTTCACCACCACCACCAAACTCAAATCAAGGTTCATCGTACTCCAAAAAGAACTTTGATAGGCACCCATTGCTCAGTAACTTCAGCTGCCATAAATCATAATCACGTGTCCAGATGCAATCAATTCAAACAAACTAAATACATAGAGACAAGATGATTAACACAAATAAGCAACATCATTGATAGCTCAACCACACCAAGAACATCAAAAACTCACAAATTTGTTGGTTTTTTTTAGAACTAAAAAAAATATAAAACGTTGATGAATCTTGTGGTGGTTTTTTTATTTTTTTTTCTCTTTCAAATGTCAAGTTGTTAAACTCTTTCACTTTGTCTGCTCTCAATTCATAGTCTGCATAAACAACTTCCTTTCTCCGTATTGAATGTGCCATGGTATATTCAAGTAATTTGAAATTAATAGTTAGCACTTATTAGTATAGACTTAGAATCAAAGAATTCTTTATGAAATGCATCCAAAGATTTCTATTAAAATCCAACTTAGAATCAAACGGTGGGTAACAAGCATCTCCGTCTAAACATCTTAATAAGTAAGGTGTACGGTTAAAGACAATAGAGTGGGCGATTAAGAGACGAGTTGATGGAGAGAAAGTATGGTGGTACTGGTGGGTGAGAGAATGGTGGAGGAAGTGTGTATAAAAAAAAAATTAGTGCTGATAATGTATGATAATAGTGTGTCTAATTTAATCTAATGTGCCATGATTCTTTTTGGAGTACGATGAGCCTTGATTTGAAGAGATTTTAAAAATAATGCTGACTTATATGAATAGAATAACTTATTGAGTCACCACGAAATATGAATAAACTTAGAATAATAGCGTAAGTTACCGTCACCAAACAAATCGCAAGTTAATCATACCAGTCCATCTATATTCGAAGCCAAAAACGCGTTACAAAACAAATACACAAACCGACTATAAGAAACAACATGGAGCCTCATGACACAAAACAATAATGAAAATCATGGCCACCATTGTTCATAGTCATATGCACGTTTGTTTCCTACTGAAATCTTAGATGATAAAATATGAAAAAGTACCCAATCATGTTGATTTGTGCTATTCAGCATCATCATCAATTTATCACATGTTAGAATAACACCGATTGAAAATATTCATCACATGTTAGTATAACAGGAAAAAAAATCACACAAACATACCAAACAAGCACTTAACATGACATGACACAGCAATATCATACATGAACTAAAACAGCGAAATCAAGAAAGTATTAGTACTACTTACTACTAACTCGAGAAAACTCAAATTTAATCTTAACATGATTATTTTAAAATAAGAAAAGGATGCAAGAAAATAATTTTCTCATTTTTTCAAACATTAAAGGTCTACAGAAACTCAAATTCAGCATAATTGACACACAATCCCCAAACAAGGCATTATTCAAACCCATTTGGTCTCATTCAAGAAACCAGTAGGTTGCCTTCCTCTTACCATTCCCCACCCACTGTTAACATTACAAAAACCTACTCTACCACAATTCTGAAAAAGTCTAATTCCAAAAAATCAAACAAGGAAAATGAAAATGAAAAATCAATCCATTTCATAAAACACATTTCCTTTTTCCCTCGACCTCTAATCACCACCTTGATCATCTCTCAGTACCTGTAGTGAGCAGGCTTGTATGGACCCTCAACTGGCACACTGATGTAATCAGCCTGTGATTGGGAAAGCTTGGTGAGTTTAGCTCCAAGCTTGCCAAGATGAAGTGCCGCGACCTTCTCATCAAGATGTTTAGGCAAAACGTAAACCTTCTTCTCATACTTTCCAGATTTCCTCTCATTCCACAACTCAAGCTGAGCAATGACCTGGTTGGTGAAGGAGCAGGACATCACAAAACTAGGGTGTCCAGTAGCACAACCCAAGTTCATCAAACGACCCTCGGCCAAGACAATGATGCCGGTGTTGGTCTCGGGGAAAACCCACCTGTCGGTTTGAGGCTTGATGGTGACGCGCTTCACACCAGGGTAGTTCTCAAGTCCAGACATATCAATTTCATTGTCAAAGTGACCAATGTTGCAAACAATGGCATTGTTTTTCATTTTCCTCATGTCATCAACCATGATGATGTCCTTGTTACCGGTGGTGGTAACAAAGATGTCAGCATAAGAGACAACATCATCAAGAGTCAGAACCTGGAAACCTTCCATGAGAGCCTGAAGGGCACAGATTGGATCAATTTCAGTAACAATCACACGAGCTCCAGCTTGCTTCAGGGCAACAGCACAACCCTTTCCAACATCTCCATATCCAGCGACAACACCCACCTTTCCAGCAATCATAACATCCGTAGCCCTCATCAAACCATCAGGAAGAGAGTGACGGCATCCATACAAGTTGTCAAACTGTTACAAAACCATAGATCAAATGGCAAACAGAAACTTCATTAGATCAAAACATGCTACGGTACCCCAAAATACAAGAACCAAATTCACATCATCGTAGTTTAAAACAACCACAAACACCTAACTTTGTTAAATCCAAGATCAAACTATGCTATAGTACCAAAATTACAACCAAATTCACATCATAGTTAACTACAACCACACAAACGTATCTTACAGAAAGTAAATGACATATCCATTTATCAAATCTAATATCTACACCCAAGCTATATCATTTGAACACAATTACCCATACCAAACTTCATTCAGGACATTTATCAAACAATAGGCAGATCCAAAACGAAATAATAAATTTCACACTACACATAACTCATTCTCACAAAACTCCTTTCAACACATTCATCAAATAGTTAGCAGATCCAAAACCAAACACTCAATTTCACACACTCAACCTCACTAACATACAACAACACAAGTCAGATCTGAATCAACACAACCCCAGATTATTAAATATTAAAAAGTAAACGAAAATAAGCAGATCTAGGTTTTGAAAAAACAAACCTTGCTCTTGGTAACAGAGTCATTGACATTAATAGCAGGGAACAAAAGAGTTCCACTAGCTTGCATCTGATAAAGCCTCTTAACACCAGTAGTAGTCTCTTCAGAAACACCAACAAGTCTATCCTTCATCTTACGATACCTCTTAGGATCAGTCTTCAACCCATCTCTAATGATAGTAAGCACAAGCTGAAACTCAGCGTTATCAGTAGAACTTGGATCAGGAACCTCACCAGTTTTCTCATAAAGCTCTTCAGCCTTAACACCTTCATGGATCAACAAAGTAGCATCACCACCATCATCAACAATCAAATCAGGACCACCACCTGGACCCCAGTCAAGAGCACGTTCAGTACACCACCAGTACTCTTGAAGAGTCTCACCCTTCCAGGCGAAAACGGCGGCGCTGTCACGAGCGATGGCGGCGGCGGCGTGGTCTTGAGTTGAGAAAATGTTGCAGGAACACCAACGGACTTCAGCACCTAAGGCGGTTAGGGTTTCGATGAGGACGGCGGTTTGGATGGTCATGTGAAGAGATCCGGTGATTCTGGCACCTTTGAAGGGTTGGGATGGTCCGAACTCAGTTCGGCAGGACATGAGTCCGGGCATCTCGATTTCGGCCAACTCGATCTCGAGTCGGCCGAAATCGGCTTGGGAAAGATCCCTAACCTTGTATTCACGGCCAGCTTGGGTTTTCTCTACTGTAAGAGACATGATTGATTTTCTTACACTAAACGCAGCGTTTGTGTAAGGGTTTTGAGAGAGAGAGAAGAGAGAGTGTGAGAGGTGAAGGGAGAGTGAGGATGAGAGTGGGTATAAATAGAAGAGGTTTAAGTGATTGGAGTTGTTGGTGGAGTGGAATTGTACTGGACCGGACTTGATCCGGTTTTTATTCTTTCCGATTTATTATTATTATGGACCCAAAAATATATTAAATGATTTCAAATGTGAATCTTCCTTCAATCAATTTGCCACTATTCAACTCCATGTCCTTTTCATTTCTTTTCTCTTCATTTGTGTTTGACAAAAAAATTGTTAAATGAGGTGGAGGGATTATTTTCTACGCAAGTTATTTGACTTAATAAAATTAAATTAGTATTGTTTAAAACAAATTATTTACATAATCAAAATAATTTATGAAAATAGATGAGGATTGATTTGAAAGGTGAAAGTTTTGATCCGGCGTTCAAATTTTTATCTGACAAGTTTGTCATAACTTTAACCCTGCGAAAATAGTTTTGGATCGCATGGGAGTCCAGTTGGATACGTCTTACCTATGTTGTAGTGATGTAGTTGAGTCCATTATTCATTGCACAATATGTTGCATGTATCCGTATTCTACTTGGCGTGGTTGTTGGCCTCATACGTGTTCACTCTTTATACTTGAATAATGGCCTAGATAATCTTTTAATAGTGGTGCGCAACTTAGTGAAGGATCATGTGGAATATTTAATGTTCCAAAAACAAACTTGTATTCGAAAGTCAACAGCTTGTAGTGAGTTCGAGCTTAGCCACAGTCTTTGCACAATTGGCGGTAGATCGTCAAGCATTTGATGTTATGACACCATCTCGTGAGATTTCTTGGCATCATGGTAATGTCGAGACTATGATTCTTAATATAGATGGTGGCACTCTTAGAAACACAAGAAAACAATTTTTGAGGTTTGGTTAGGAATCATGAGGGATCCTTTTAGTCTGCCTTCTATGATAGTGTGAGAATTTCAAATGCGCTTCATGTTTATATAAAAGTCTTTCTAACTGATATTGAACTTTGTTTACATGTGGGGTTTAATTATACTATCTGGTCAGTGACCACTAGTACTTATAGACTCCACGACCATTTTAACTTTCTGACGACCATTCAATATTATTTGCTGGAAGATTGAAATGTTGGGTTGCATCACACTCTTCACGAAGGGAACTACTGTGTTGATGTTCTAGCCTAATTGGGAGATAATGATATTGATCCTTTGGCCATTATCTGATAGTCTCTCTATTGCCTTTACTTTACCATGTTAGCGGATGTTCTAGTAGTGTCATTTGTAAACAACTAGTATAGTCATTTTTTTCTTAACAAAAGGAAGAATAATGTGTAAGATATTTCTTTAAAACCATAAAAGAAATTATGCTTAAACAAGGGAAACTTAAATTAAAAGACAAAGGCATACCTCCCGCCATTGCTTATGGCTTAAGATGTTAGAGCATCCACATCCATATCACTCATATGGGTGGTATAAATGAGTCTGACTTAATATATTATATTACTGGACACTTCCCAATTATTTAAACCACTCAACTACATTTTCTAAATATTCATACCATTTTTCGTAAACTCTAAAATAGGTCCCACTAATCGTACAATATACTCTAACTTGTATTTTAAATTAATAAAATATAGTCAAAAGGTGGAAAGTTGAGAGAATGGCACCATATCCATTATTGGCACTGTACCAACCATTTACCATCACCGCTATATCAATTAGTGATATCCAAACAATGTCGAAACTAACAAAACATGTACACGTTGGCAAAAGACACTAACGATAATTATGCTCTTAAGGCTCTTTTAAACCTTCCACAATCTCACTTTGATAGTGTAAATCTTTTGAATAGAGTTGTTAGGCTTAGGGAACCAAAACTCATGAATTGCACTACCTCTTATAAGTTTTGTCCATCGCAAACGTTATTGTACGTGCAAACATAATGTAACCACTCCACAATCCGAAGGAGTTAGTGAGCAGTTGCTACAAAGAGGGAGAGAATAATTTGATGTGTAGGAATTCAAAGGCTTAACCAACTAGACTAGGATGTTAAGGTGCATCATGTGTACCATGAGACAAATTCTTGTACGGTTAGGTTCTGTTTGGTAAAAATAAACTATAAGTTAGCTGATAGCTGAAAAGCTAGCTGATAGCTGATGACTGATAACTTATAACTGAAAAGCTTGCTTATTAAAAATAATGTGTTTGGTAAAATTAGTTGTTGAAGTGGCTGATAAGTATAAAATCACATAAAAGGACTTTTTTTTTTTAATATACATATAGACACACACATTTTTTTGTAATGTATTTATTTTTTTAATATTTTTAATTATAGTTAAAAATGTTTTTGATCCCTATAAATATTCAAACTTTTGGTCTTAGTCTCCATAAAAAAATTCTTCGACCTTTAATCCTAAAAAAAAAAAATTCACCGACAATTTTGATCTTGCTTTATGAATCTCAAAAATAAGAGAAAGGTGGAAACAAAATGTGAGCTAGAATATATAAAATTTTACAACGTACAATAGACTAGTTATTTTTTCCTTTAAAATAAGATAGGCTAGTTATTTTTTTTGTGGTGTACAACAGGTTAGTTATAGCAAAATATAAAGCATTTCCTTAAAAAAAATACACACACACACACACATATATATATATAAAGTGCTCCTTAAAAAAAAACAACGTGACATTTTTTTTAAGGGAAAAAATGGGGCGATTATAAAGATGAACATGGGTAGTTGTTTAATTAAAAAAATAATTAATTTAAATTAATAGGGTTAAAGTTGGAAGAAAGTATAAAAAGCTATCAGCTATAAGCTAAAAAGCTACTTGAAATAGCTTTTCAAAAAACGCTATAAGCTATTGAAAAAAGCTTGTTACCAAACACGCCACGTTTTCATCTAACGAACTTATAAGCTAATCCAATAAGCTATAAGCTAGCTTTTTTGTGTTACCAAACACAACCTTAATATATGTTGTAATTTAGGTCTTTCTTTGAAGTTTTAAGAGTCATATCCGACCGAATTCGATGATTTTGTTGTGCTGATCAGATGGAGGTTTCATTCTCTCATTTGACTGCAATGTAGTTAATTTTTCTGGACTCTTACCCTCTTGTTTAAAAAAAATACAAGTCCAACTCACTTTTAATAAAAATAAATTCTCTCAAAATAAATTAGGGTTAAATATGATTTTTGTCCCTATAAATATGTCAACTTTTCGTTTTAGTCCCTCTAAAATTTTTCTTCAACTTTTAGTCCCTATAAAATTTTCAATCTTCACTTTTGGTCCCTCTTTTAAAGTAAACTCATATGTAGAATTCATATTTTTTAATAACATTTTCCAGAAAAATTCAAAATATTACAAGAATCCCTCCAAATAAATTTTAGAATTTTTTTAAAAAACATGAATTTAATATGAATTTTTATATGTTTTACGGTTAAAAATTCATATTTAATCTGTGTTTTGTTAAAAAATTCTAATTTTTTTTAGGATTTTTTTTAGAATATTATACACATTTCTGCGCAATTTCATTAAAAAAAAATATAAAAATTAAATTAAAAATAGGTACCAAAAGTGGTGATTGAAAATTTTATAAGGACTAAAAGTTGAAGGAAAATTTTAAAGGGACTAAAACGGAAAATTGACATATTTATAGAGACCAAAAACATATTTAACCCAATAAATTATGACTACCACATTACCCAACATTCCAATCCATTGATGCTGAAATCTAAAACAAAAATGACTATACACCTGTCATCCCTAGTCAGCTTGTTAGTAACTGCTTTAGTTTATCATTGGTGGTGCCCTCACTGACCGTTGCATTGAGTCGATAGCTAAAGCTAAAATGCAGTATGTCGTTTGTGTTCCATCTGTATATCTAAGAACCAGTAATCATAAATAGAAGACACAACCAAAGTGAACAATATGCATATGGCCAAAAACAGTGTTGTGACTTGTGATGAGAAAAATATAAACTACTACGGTCCCAATTCAATGAGCGTGGTACACTTGGTCCAACGGGAAAAAAGTATTGGCCACCCACGATTACAATTATGACATCTCAATCATAGAAACAAAATTCTTAGAATTCTACTCTTCACCCTGCACATTTTGCTCGCGCCCTGCACTTTTTTTAAATATAACCATGCGTGAGTTAAGTCATGCAGCGAGACTTAACACACCCACCTCACAAGCTCTGCGTGACTTAGTCACGCACCACTGAGCCTATGCGCGAGTTAACTTGCGCAAGTTGACCGGTGGTAAAACTGAAGCACAAACGTTTCTTAGACGGTAGTCAATGATTTTGATTGGATTTTACACGTTTTTCTTAAGTTTTTCACACGTTTTTGGACCTCATTAAGTGTCATATACCTTATACCACCTATAAAAACCCTCCCATACTTCCTCTTTTCCTCGCATTTTCTCCTCCCACTCTCTCCCCATCTTTCTCTTCTTCTTCTTCTTCTTCTTCTTCTTCTTCTTTGTTTCTATAGTCTCTAGGGTCTTTATACCCCTTTAGGTAAATACCGGTGACTTTTGAAGGAAGTAGTGGTCCGTTAGGTCGGAAAAAAATACATCATCATCGCTTGAGGTAAAATTAGGTTTGCTTCCTTTTACTCCCAAAATCTTTTTACCGTGGGTAAAAAGAATCATCATAGGGGTATAAAAGGAACCAAATTTAAATTTAACTCAAGGGGTCTTGATGACGTTTTCCCCAACAGGACGAATCCCTATTTTCCCCAAGAGTTATTGGCATATACCGAAGAGGGTAAAATATATGTATTATATAATGTAATGTTTGAATCATATTAATAAAATTAGAGTTATTTTTATTAATTTTGTTTTTTATTTGTATTTATTTTCGCATTTATTTTATGTTTATGCTTATGTATTGAATAAATAAATATTGAATAAATAAAATCAATTTTATTTTCTAATTGTATTTAATAAATAAATAAATTAGAATGAAAATTGAATTAGTATAAAATCGAATTTATTTTAAGTGCATAAATAAATTAGAATAAAGTGACCAAATAATATAGAATAAAATAAAATAAAATAGAATTTATGTTTAGACTTTACGCCATATTGACTAAATAAAATAATTTATTGAATCATATTGAATAAATAAAATATTTTAGACTTTGCACCATATTGAATAAAGTAAATAAAATAATTTATTGAATCATATTGAATGAACAAAAAAAAATGTAGGCACTTTGTGCCACTTAACGTTCGCACTAGTTTACACTTACGCCACTTAACATGCGCAACGCTACTTAACTTGCGCACAAGTTTACACTTGCGCTGGTTAACTAGCGCAGAGACATTTTGGACATGGTTACAGGGTACGAGCTATAAATATGCTGGGTGAAGAGCAAAATTCAAATTCTTAAGGCATTAAAAATTATATTATTTAAAAAAGTTCAATACTGCTGGTATAATTTTCAATGTATTGATTATGCGAAATTTCATACAAAAAAAATCACTCGATGGCCTTTCCATAAGATATCTCACCAAAGGACACTACTCGGCGTACTGCAACCGCAAGCAACGAGTATGAAGATTAAGTGATGAGATATTCTTGCATGAACTCTCTTCCAACACATTATTCTTACACCCGACCAATAAAAATATGACACATGTTATTAACTTTAAAAAAAGTGTGATTTTAATTAAGGAAATGGAAACATAAATGGTGGTGGGTAGTTCTTGTTAGTTAAAGAAAGTGGAAAAAGGAGAGAGAAATATTTAAAATAATGACAAAAAAAATTCTGATTTTCGTTCTTTTTTTATTTTATTTTAATGAGGTGTTTGATTTTAATTGATTGGATGTAAGAATGATGTGTTGGGTAAGAGTACGTGAGAATTTCTCTTAAGTGATTCACTCATGCATGCTTATATGAGTTTTTTTTTTTTTTTTTCTACTTCATTTGACAAAGAAAGTTACTTTAATTATTTAATTATATTTTATTATGTAGAAATTTATATAAACTTTAGAGTTACTTGAAAGAAATAGAGGTAATTGATCAAACCGACTCTGTAATATATGTGAAGTATGAAAAATAACTTTGTAAAATAATAAAGGTTTAAATAGGTCTTTCATCCCTGCAAATATAAGCCATTTGAATTTTCGTCCTTGAAGTTACTGATCCTTTCAATCTGCCACTGCAAAATTTAATCATTTGACTTTTGGTCATAATTAGGTTTTTTTTTTTTGCTGAGGTGGGGTGTCATTAGCGACGTGGTGCCCATGTGGCAAGTGATGATTGGGCAAGGTGGTTGGCTTAAATAAGTCTTTCGTCCCTATAAATATAGGTCATTTGAATTTTCGTAACTGAAGTTACTAATCAGATGTAATTATGTCATTTTTGAGCATAGATGTAATTATGATAATTTTTTATTCCCTATTTCCAACTCGAGAAACGCACAGAAATGACAGTTTTAGTCCAACCACCTATGCTCAACCATGAAATAAACAAAGAATAAATCATGCGGGTACAAAAATAGACATAGCTAAATTCAAGTAAATGTGCATAGTTGAATGTATATGTAGATCAATATTAAATGTAGATATATTATTTAATTTAAATAAATAGATTTTCTATATATTAATTTAAAACATAATAAATACGATCATTAAACTAATTTTTTTACAAAATATTTGTTCATATATTTTATATTTTTTGATAAAATATATTTAAGTTAATTAATAATAGAATTAGTTGTAAAAAAATGATAAAATATAGCGTAAAAGAAAAATAGAGTAAATCTGAATGGGGACACCGTAAAAGAAAATCCAAAATTTGGTAACTCATGACCATAAACATTTATCGGAGGCTAATTTGGTTGGTTAAGTTTTCTGATTAAATTTGGTTCATCAAACTAATTACAAAACAAAAAGAAGGAGAATTAATAAAGGGCAATAAAAGAAAATAATAAGTTGTAATAATTAAAATATTAAATTTAATGTAGAATTGATTCGAGGAAAGTCAAAAACTAGGAATTGTAGCTTCAAGGAGAATTGCTTTTGGAGGATAGAAGCTGAAAAGCCAAACCAAACAACATTGAAAATTCAATTTCCACTTTTGAGGTTTGTAGAAGTGCTTCTTGCTGCTGAAAAGCCAAAACAAACAGGCTCAAAGTCGCTTGATGATAGAGGAGGACAACATCGCTACTCCATATGGAGTGGTTTACCTGCAAAAACTACGACACACGTTAGTAGGAGTTTTAGGAGAATAAATGAAAGTTTAATCAAATTAGAGAATGTACCTTTCAGTCAACCACGAGTTTAATCAAAGGCTTTCAACAAGTGTTAGAGAAGATACATTTCACCCAACGACGAGCAAAGAATATCAAGTTTTATAATAGCTATTTTGTTGCTGTGATCCTGACGTAATTTAAGATTTACCATTTGATTAGTATCAGAAGACGATTTGATTATTGAGATTTATCCGATGTGTTGTTGGGGATAAGCTCTAGGTTCAATTTGAAACATTGTTTTTCTTATAAATTAGGTTAATTTTCTTTATGTATAGCCATTAGCATTTAATTTTGTTTAATGGTAGGTTGATATTTCTTCAATAATATTAAAAATACTAAATAATAAGCATCTTTAAAAAGTAATTAAATTGAATAAATAAATCACAATCATTTCATTTTCTACTTTAGTTTTCTTTCCCTTAATTCATATTTTTATTTAACACTTCTTTTCTGAACCAAATGAAACATCATGGAAAGTGAATAGAAGCTAACACAACAGAGTGGCCCTCCATGATATAAAATTTAATGAAATTATAACAGAAGAGTGTGTGATCCAGAGAATATAAAATATAGTACAGTGGTACGTGAGCATATGTTCGTTCGTTTCGTCCTGATAATATTTTCTTGAGAAAATTCCCCATGTGCTTATTTTGTCGGCTGTGTGAAGGCACGACCTTTCGTATTGATCAACATATACATCATTCTAGATTTTTTATTAAACAAAAGAGAAATGATTTTAAGCATATATTACCAACTCTATGTATATATGAGTATTTTCGTAAAAGCAAAAGAAAAAAAAAGCTTCAGAACACTACGTCAATCGTTGACAAAGTTATCACAAAAGTGATATCAATATATCATAGCTCTAAATTTTGATCCATTTTAAACAAAAAGCAATGATGAAACAAATTTGTTTCGTTTATAATTGTTATTCTTTTATACATTGTCATTATTTTTTGGTTTTAAAATATAACCAAATTTTAGGAGTTGGGCAACATTTATCTTTTACGATCAAAGATCTACAACCTTGGCATAAATTTGTTTTTTGATCATCAAGTTGGATATTTACAACCTAGCTTAGATCTAGTTGTAGTGTGAACCACGTTCCTCTTCCTCTCCTTCCAAGTGGAGACGTGCCAGTGCCGCAATCTACCCACATAACGTGGTTTATGCCCATAATTTTAATTTATACTAGTTTATGGAAATAGGGTGAGCGCACGTTCATGAAAACGTCAATTTGATTCATGAAAGATATGATGTTAACTAATTTGGTGATTTTTTTTCTTCCATGTATCCATTGACACTCTATTTATTAACTACAAGTAACCGCTAAAAATATGAATTATACGAGAGAAAAAAACTTGAGTTCGGAAGTATATATTGACATAATTATGATATCGCTAGCTCTAGCTCTAGCTCATGAACTTGATTGATTAATTACAGAACTGAGGTAGGTAACTTGAAATCCACCAACATTGGTTTATCTTTATTAATCGAACGTGCTTCATGATATATATTATTTATTATATATCAGGCTTTATGGATGAAGACAATCAGAGAAGTTGTTGGTTAGTACATCAGTGGCTGAATCTTGACTATGTGATTTAAAATGAATTTTAAAATTAATTCATACATCAAAATTTATGGGTTTGGGGCTTATTTAGTAATTAGTAGTAGTTCCTACTACTTCCTAGTCATAGTCCACTATTCAAACAAAATGTGGGAGAAGCAAAGCAAATGTCACAGTCAGTCCAGCAAGAAGGGTTGGTGTTTAGAATTTTGCGAAATTCATAGCCACCAACAACAACATTGAGAATTGTTGAAACCAAATTTCACACTGACTTGCATTCCATAAGGACAATTCCAATTCTAATTGCTTGCGGTTCTTGCAAACAACAACGACTTTTAAATTTAAATGAATATTAAAATGTCCCATGTTATACTATGGTGTGACCGGTATGTTTTTCAATCAAAAGAAATAAAATTCTATTAATAAGATTATTCAAGGTTGGTGTAATTTTTCTATTTTCTTCCTTAATTAAAAACTTAATATTGTTGTTGTCATGTTCTCACGTGTTTTGTAATTACAGAAGAAGTTTAACGATTTGCTAAATTGATTAAGTTGTCACGCGCACTCAAACATATCCTTTTTGATCAAATAAATTTATATAACATAAGCTATAAGCTAAAAAAAATGAAACCCTAAATATAATAAATAAGAAAGACAAAAAAAGAGAAATGAAGTTGTACTATTATTATTAATAATAATGAGAAATTTCAAATTTAGAAAGACAAAAAAAAAGAAGTGGATAGAATTTACTCTTACCAATAACCAACTACCATAAACTAACCAACGATTAAGCAACGGCCACAACACTCCTTTAACGTTTGGTTACTACTACTAATCTCTTCCCTTTTTAAAACACAACCGACACGCACATTTCCATTCTCATTCATTCCACTCTTTCTTTCTTTCTTTCTTTTTTCATTCAGATTCATTTCCCACATTTCCAATTATGGATCCCGTTAGTGAATGGGGTAACACACCACTCGTAACCGTCGACCCAGAGATCCACGACCTAATCGAAAAAGAAAAACGTCGCCAATGCCGCGGAATCGAACTCATCGCATCCGAAAATTTCACCTCCTTCGCCGTCATCGAAGCTCTCGGCAGCGCTTTAACCAACAAATACTCCGAAGGCATGCCGGGTAACCGTTACTACGGCGGTAACGAATTCATCGACCAAATCGAAAACCTTTGCCGTTCACGCGCTCTTCAAGCTTTTCATATCGATCCACAATCTTGGGGAGTTAATGTTCAGCCTTACTCTGGTTCACCTGCGAATTTCGCAGCTTACACCGCCGTGCTTAATCCTCATGATCGGATTATGGGATTGGATCTTCCTTCAGGTGGACATCTGACTCATGGTTACTATACTTCCGGTGGGAAGAAGATCTCGGCCACTTCTATTTACTTTGAGAGTTTGCCGTATAAGGTGAATTCTACGACTGGTTTTATTGATTATGATCGGTTGGAGGAGAAAGCCTTGGATTTTAGGCCTAGGTTGATTATCTGTGGTGGCAGTGCTTACCCTAGGGATTGGGATTATAAACGCTTTAGAGATGTTGCTGATAAGTGTGGTGCTCTTTTGCTTTGTGATATGGCTCATTTTAGTGGCCTTGTTGCTGCTCAGGTATAATTAATTGATTAAACCGTTATATTTATTAGATTTATAATGTAAGTACAAAGTTTGATATCTGATTTTTAATTTAATGGATCTTCTTTGTTTCTTTTTATTTTACTTTTAGATCTGCTAGTTTATCATAGTATCTTTTTCTGTTGATTTAGAGGGTATGTTTTTTTAATCAAGTATTTTTTTTATTGGTTACTTGTTTTCACCATTATTGTGTTAAGATCTATCTGCAGTATTGTTTTTTTCATTTACAGATTATGTTGTTGTTATCTATTCCCATCTGGATCCATTGTTAAAGGTTAAATGTAAAATACTTATGTATTTCTAAAGTATCAATAAACTTGTATTTTAAGGTGACAATTGAATGGGCATTATAAGCTCCTATCATGGCTCAATGTGTGGGTAAGACAATGCCTTACCTGTCAACTGGTCTCTGATAAACATTGATGCTAGGTTAAGTCCAAAACCCCAAGAACATTAATAATAATAGGCCCGTTTGGATTGGCTTATTTTTGAGCTTATGTAAATAAATCAGCTTTTAAGTTAATTCATAAGTTCTTCTAACTGACGAAAATTGTATCTTCATAAACTGTTTTTTCATAAACTACCTTGACAAGCTTATGAATAATACATAAAAGCTTATTTGTTTTGCATAAGTTATGTTGCATAAGTTCATTTATGTTGTCTCAAAGCTTTTCTTACGGATAATAATATGACTTGTTCTGTTTGGTATGAATGAATGATAGCTCTATTTATTTGTCGTGTGTACAGGAAGTTAATAATCCCTTTGAGTACTGTGACATTGTGACAACAACAACTCACAAGAGCTTGAGGGGTCCCAGGGCTGGTATGATCTTCTACAGGAAGGGACCTAAACCACCCAAGAAGGGCCAGCCTGAGAATGCAGTTTACGATTTTGAGGACAAGATCAACTTTGCAGTTTTCCCTTCCCTTCAAGGTGGTCCTCACAATCACCAGATTGGTGCCCTTGCTGTTGCCTTGAAACAGGCCATGTCACCTGGGTTCAAGGCATATGCCAAGCAAGTTAAGGCCAATGCAGTTGCCATTGGAAATTACTTGATGAGCAAGGGATACAGTCTTGTCACTGGTGGAACTGAGAACCATCTTGTGTTGTGGGATCTTCGCCCTCTTGGATTGACTGGTAAAGGATACCTCACCTAAAAATGATCTTGTCTGATTTAAATTGCATACTATTTCTGGAAACTTAATCTTGCGGTTTGATGTTCATTGCAGGAAACAAGGTGGAGAAACTTTGTGACCTCTGTAACATCACAGTAAACAAAAATGCTGTTTTTGGCGATAGCAGTGCCTTGGCTCCAGGAGGAGTACGAGTTGGTAAGAAACTTTGTATGAACTACTTTATTTTTGGAGTCTAAACTTGGGATGCATTGATAGCAAGCAAGTTGTTGTAGATTTTATTGGAAAGCAATTTGACTGAGGATGTCTTTGTAATGTTTTTTTTTTTCTTCTTTTCTTTCTTTACCAAGTAGTATTATTCGATTTGTTTCAGCTGACCATGTAAAAATTGTAAATTGTTGCTTATGCAATGTGATTGTCAAAATACTTGTTTTTAGTGTATCTGACTCTACCTTTTAATCTTGTTACCGTATATTTTTCTGATGTTTGTAAAACTTGTGCCTTTATTTTATATTTTACTCAAGGTAGCTGACTGGAGTTCTGTTAACAGGTGCTCCGGCCATGACTTCTAGAGGTTTGGTTGAAAAGGATTTTGAGAAGATTGGAGAGTTCCTTCACCGTGCTGTGACACTCACACTAGAGATCCAGAAGGAGCATGGAAAACTTTTGAAGGATTTCAACAAGGGCTTGGTGGACAACAAGGCTATTGCAGAACTCAAAGCTGATGTTGAGAAGTTCTCGTCTTTATTTGGTATGCCTGGTTTCCTGGTATCTGAGATGAAGTACAAGGATTAAACTTCCCTCTCAAATCAAACGTCAAGTTTGAGACAAGGTGGAGAAAAATAAAATAAGCTTCTTCCTATTTTGAGTGTGATATCATGATGGTGTTTAATTCAAAAGAAATTAAGTTTTGGATTTTGTTTTCATGTTTTGTTAGCCTAATCATATTTTTTCTTAATAGTAGCATTGCATCAAAATAAATGTGTTATTTTCCTTTTGCTAAGAGGCTTGTATGTTTCATCATTTTATATAATACTACAAAAATGCACGCAAACAGCCTGCAACTACATGTTGAATTTAGCTAATAGAATAAAGTAGATTTGTTGTTCTTTGAGATCTTTACTTTGTTTCAAGTTGTTCAAACTTCAAACCCCAATCCCTGACGCCCCCTACTACAAATCCGAAACTAACGTCTCTCTTATGCTTTACGAATTGTTTGGATTGATGGATTTTGAAAAGAAAGAAATAGTGAGAAGAGAAATTGAAGAAAAATATGTTATCTCATTCCTTGTATTTATTTTTACAATGGGCTGAATTGAAATTTTTGGGTTTCACAAAAAATTTCATTCCATTTTAGGCTAAATTTCTAGTATGGAGATAGAGGGACTTATATCCTCCATTTTCCATTATTAGTCTAGCAAATTTGTACTTGAAGCTTTTGTATTTGGTCGAATTTTTTATATAAGCAAAAACATACATGTATTTGGAATTGCATGTTCGTTTTTCCTTGTATAAAAAACTGGAACAGTATATTATTATTGGTAATTGTTTTTCTAGCTATTTTTTTTTGGCAGAGTGTAGTTAATTAATTGATCAGGCCAAATATTTTCCGCAGTCCTTTAAGTTATATGTTTATAACATATTAGTTTAAGTTTTTTTTACCAATTGGTCCTTAAAGTTATTTTTTGTTACAAATTGATCCTTTAAATCATAAAATATTTACCCTGTCATCCATCTTTTCAGCTAACTTCGTTAAAATGTGTTTATGGACCGTTTAACATTAAGATGGTAAGTCCAAAAGAGTTTATGACATCAAAGATGATTACTTATACACATTTTCTTCTTCGTATTTTTGAAATCAAGCCTAATATTAGAGATAAATATTTGATAAACAATATTATAAATTAAGTAATCGGCCAATTTTGTTTTGAACCAAGACCGAATAACACACCTATGAGCCCTAATTTTAAGAGAAGTGAATTTGGACAAATCAACTTAGCATTAAACATCTATACAAACACTTTTTGACTGAGTTTGATGAAATTAGGATAATGGTGCATATATTTTATGACTTAAATGACCAATTTGTAACAAAAAAAACTTAAAGACTAACTTGTTATAATCATCTAACTTAAAAGACCGGAAATGGTATATGGCGACTTGATTATTATTACTTATGTGTTTGGTCAATATGAATTTTCAAACGATTATAATTGATTAATGCTATGTTTGTTTGTGTGGGCACAGTACATTGTTAGAAGGTAGCAATTGTAGCTTCTCACTTATAAAACAGAAAAAGGTTGAAGTCAGGTTAATCCTCATTCAAAACAAGTAGCTTACTGCATGCAGCCATAAAATAAGTTGCTTCTCCCAACCATTTTCTTGCCATACCCTCTAAAAACTTGAACAATACCTTAATTCCTTATAAAATAGAAAAAAGTTTAAGTCAGGTTAATCCTCCTCATTCAAGCTATTTCTAGAAGATGAATATTTGTTAGTAAGTGTAGTAACCGAATAATTCCAATTTTAGATTCCATATATAGTTAGCTCTCAAATAACCTTCAAAAGCTTCAGAGAAAAAAGAAATAAAAACCAAACTGCACATGACTTATTGAAGTGGTAATTGGAAGGCACAGATTAAACAAGCTATAAGAATTCATGACAAACATAACTTGACCGATCAATTCAAAGTATCAAGTATCAGTGAATAGTTCTAAAAACTAGATAAAAACAATGAGTAGGTAGCAACACATACATGGTTCAAAATAACATATATTACAAATGTTTGCTTGGAGATTAAACAAGATGAATGAAAAATATATGGTTAGAAGCATTTTCCAAAAGAGGTTGATGCTTGTGAATTGTGATGTTCTTCTTTATCTGATCTTTATGCTCCTTTCTTCGAGAGTAGCAAACACGTTGCTTTTCTCCTTCAGTATTTTGCTCGAAGTTTGATCTTGTCCTCTATCAGATTTTGAACACAGTGACTCCCTCTTCCTCTTATTAATCTTTTTCACTCTTCTTTCCTCAAGTGTCCATTCCTTCTTCAAAGATTCCCATCTGTTCTCGAAAGTGTCGTGTAGCCTCTTTGCAGTTTTGTGAACATCATCCTTCCAAGTGTATAATAATCCATGAGAGAAAACAAGTCTCACATCATCAGCAAATTCATCAGGTGTTGAATAAAATCCCAACTTAGCTTCAATGTCCTTCAAACCCATATTTGCCTTCAACTCGTACTTGTTTTCTAAACAGTTTGACTTCGATAAACCCTCCAAAACCTTGAGATCGAGAGGGTGCTTCAGAGCCCACCCATCTCTTCCTTCAATCATCTTTTTCAATATAACCCAACATTGCATTTTCTTGTAATGCTCCATTGGTTTCTTATTCTCCACTTTTTTTATCAACTCTGCATCACCATCATTCTTCAAGGTACCCTCTGAGTCTTTTGCATAAACCTTTGAGTTTTCTTTAGAAAAAGTGCTTTTAGGGTTTTGATTGCCCTTAGCTGTAGAAACAGTACTTCTTGTTGTGGAAGAAAGTTGATTCTCGATCATCTTGTTGTTTTGTTGAGACAAGGTAATTGTTGAATCTTTTGCATCAAGCCGGTGGCATGAAATTGTTGGCTTTGTAGAAGATTGTTCCACCCTGCTCCTCCTCTTGTAGTCTCTTTGAGAATCATCGATGGTGAATGACCCACGTTTTTCAGAACCATGCGGAAAGGGAAGTTTTATCACGGGCACTTTACGAGGCTGTTGATCCAAGGGAGCCATGAATTAACAGTGCAAAGTTGAGTGTTTTACGATGACGAGGTTGATGTTCAATCGATTAACTAAAGAAACAAACTAGGATGTTTTTGTGACTGTGAAAGGAAACTAATTAGGATTTCTCATATATATAACTGCCAAAACCCTATATTAACTTGTGCTTCAAGATTCTTTTTTATTATCAAATCTTTTTCAATTGATTTGTTTTCAAAATATTTTACTTTTTAATTTGATTTGTTTTTCCTCTCCTTTAAAAAAAACTTTTATCTTTTCAAAATATTTAATTTTTTATTAAAAAATCAAATATTTTAAAAACTAAATCAGTTTTCAATTTTAATTTATTGTCTATTTTTTTTTTTTTACGACGAATTCTTATTTAATTCTAGAGAGGTCAAATCTTTTAGAAACTAATTAAGATATTTTTGTGATAGTAAAAGATAACAATGTCCTTATATACATGGCTTAAATGATCACCCCATTCCTTAACTCAATTCTTTGTATCAAAGTGATTCCATAATTGTTAAAAGTTACTATTTGATCCTTTATCTATTATCTATGCTTCCGTTAGCCAAATTGATCATTTTTTGTAGTTTTTTAGCACACATATGATAGTCAGGATATGATCAAGACATAATATGATATGGACATGATAATCATTAATTCTATTATATGTTTGATGCCCACATGATAACCAATAGAATTTCATTATTTTATTATAATTAAATGAGAAAGTTACTCTCGTAATGAATTAAATGGTTTAAAACGACATGTAATTAATTAGGGTGTGTTTGTTTCAAGTTATATTTGTAGATTTCTAGGAATAAAATTATAAAAATATATATGCCTATGTTTGTTACAAGTTTACTAAATTTTATTCCCGAGTATAAAATGTTCCTGGGAATAGAAAAGTTTTCTCAAAGAAAATGGTGGGAATAAAGTTCCCATGGAGATGAAAATAAAATTATGTGTAATTACCTATTATATTCCCTATTTTTAAGGTTCCTTGGAATATTATAATGTTAACGAAACATTTTTTTTCCTAAATACCTTGGAATAAAATTCCTATCTTTATATTCCAAGGAATGTTATTCATAGGAATAAATTTGGTGCACTTGAAACAAACACACCCTTATAAATAATAAGTAATGAATGACAATATTTTAAAAACGATATAATATCATGGTAATAAAGAAGGAATGAATTTGTAATCCTATCATGATAGTTTCCAACTCATCTTATACTTAAGATAAAAATTACAAAGATAAGTTAGGATAAGATAGGTAAATAGTTTATTTTATCCACCTCTTTGGTGCATCAAACATGATATTTAAGCCGGATATGATAAATTAATATATCATATCATGTATTCCTTCATATTCTGACCATCAAACGATGTCAATATTATTCATGATATAATTGCAACCTTTTGATTGTATATTATTTGTATGTAACATTGAATCACCAATACCTATTTTTTTTATCCTTCTTCTCCTTTCCTCTTCTTCCTCTTTATCTTCATCATCATAAATATATGTTCATATAAACCTAGAAAAACTTGACCAAACATGCCCAAAAAAGCGAACTGATTGAGTCCTTCACTCTTCACTTGCAATCTCAAATTAATTAAAACCTATCTTTATTATATTAAATTAAATGCTAAATAGTGTTGCAAGTAACCCTAATTAACTCCGCACTTTTTGATTAGCTTTAAAAATCTTTATGAAAAAAATTACTTGTAGGGAAAATAATGAGTTATAATAACCAAAATAGAAAATTTAATGCATAATTGATTGTAGTTAACTCAAAAGCTAGGAATTGTAGCTTCAATCAGAATTACTTTTGGAGCTAAGAATTGATTTTGAGAAGTTAAACCAAACTGTTGAAATTGCTTGTTTTCACTTTTGAGACTAGAATTGCTTTTGATGGTGTAGAACCTAAACCAAACATATATATGCGTATCATTCAAGCCAAACATATATATGCGTATCATTCAAGCTATTTCTAGAAGATGAATGTTTTTTAGTAAGTAACTGAATAATTCAAATTTTAGGTTCCATATAGTTAACTCTCAAACAACCTTCAAAATCTTAGCAAAAAATAGAAATAAAAACCAAACTGCACATGACTTATTGAAGTGGTAATTGGAAGGCACAGATTAAATAAGCTAGAAGAATTCATTACAAACATAACTTGACCGATCAATTCAAAGTATCAAGTATCAGTGAATAGTTCTAAAAACTAGATAAAAACAATGAGTAGGTAGCAACACATACATGGTTCAAAATAACATATATTCCAAATGAAAAATATATGGTATCAAGTAGCTTGAATAACCATATATTTTTCATTTAGTAAGATGAATGAAAAATATATGGTTAGAAGCATTTTCCAAAAGAGGTTGATGCTTGTGAATTGTGATGTTCTTCTTTATCTGATCTTTATGCTCCTTTCTTTGAGAGTAGCCAACACGTTGCTTTTCTCCTTCAGTAGTTTGCTCAAAGTTTGATCTTGTCCTCTATCAGGTTTTGGGCACAGTGACTCCCTCTTCCTCTTATTAATCTTTTTCACTCTTCTTTCCTCAAGTGTCCATTCTTCCTTCAAAGATTTCCATCTGTTCTCAAAAGTGTCGCTTAGCCTCTTCGCCGCTTTGTGAACATCATCCTTCCAAGTGTATAATAATCCATGAGAGAAAACAAGTCTCACATCATCAGCAAATTCATCAGGTGTTGAATAAAATCCCAACTTAGCTTCAATGTCCTTCAAACCCATATTTGCCTTCAACTCGTACTTGTTTTCTAAACAGTTTGACTTCGATAAACCCTCCAAAACCTTGAGATCGAGAGGGTGCTTCAGAGCCCACCCATCTCTTCCTTCAATCATCTTTTTCAATATAACCCAACATTGCATTTTCTTGTAATGCTCCATTGGTTTCTTATGCTCCTCTTTTTTTATCAACTCTGCATTACCATCATTCTTCAAGGTACCCTTTGAGTCTTTTGCACAAACCTTTGAGTTTTCTTTGGATAAAGTGCTTTTAGGGTTTTGATTGCCCTTAGCGGTAGAAACAGTTGTTGTGGAAGAAAGTTGATTCTCGATCATCTTGTTGTTTTGTTGAGACAGGGTAATTGTCGAATCTTTTGCATCAAGCCGGTAGCATGAAATTGTTGGCTTTGTAGAAGATTGTTCCACCCTTCTCCTCTTGTTGTCTCTTTGAGAATCGTCGATGGTGAATGATCCACGTTTTTGAGAACCATGTGGAAAGGGAAGTTTTATCATGAGCCCTTTACGAGGTTGTTGATACAAGGAAGCCATGAATGAACGATGCAAAGATTAGTGTTTTACGAGGTTGATGTTCGATCGATTAAACTAACTAGGATGTTTTTGTGACCGTGAAAGGAAACAATATTCTCGTATTTATATAGCGCTAGAACCTATATTAACTTGTGCTTCAAGATTCTTTTTTATTAACAAATCTTTTTAAATTGATTTGTTTTCAAAATATTTGAGTTTTTATTAAAAAATCAAATCTTTTAAAAACCAGATCAATTTTCAATTTTAATTTCTTGTTTAATTTTTACTACGAATTCTTATCTAATTATAGAGAGGTTAAAGGTGGATCGAGTTTCTAGTTTCTTTTCGTACCTTGTTAATTCTTTTCTTGAGGAATACCTTATTAAATACTAGTCAAAAGACGGACACTCAAATGTTCGTTTTTTCTCTTTTTATTGTGTTAATGTGTCTATATTATCAATACTTTATAGAAATTTTGCGTGTAAATTACAAACGATATTTTATAGATTTTTTTTTTATATAGATTGAAATTATAAGGATAGATATTTGTCATTTTCAAATGTAACAAACTCATCAAACCTTATTTAATAATATAACAAAGTTCTTATCTATTTTAATAACATCAACAATATAACATTCTTATAGGAACATTTGTTTAAGGGTATAATTAGAATAAAAAAAAATCAGCCAAAATCTTTCCAAAATCTTCTATTTTGTTTATATATACCATAGATAATATGAAAAACATATCAACTAAACCTAAAAAAAATCAAATTAAAATAAGAAGATACTTTTTTTCCTTTTTATAGTAGTATTGAATCGTTAAACTAAGAACATATGCTTTTGAAATTTTAAATTTCTACATGAATCGTAAAAGGGTTGAATTATGTATTAAGAAAATATTTTTATTGATTTTTTTCTCTTTATCAAATAATTGCGAAAATATATATCCAATTCATGAAAAAGAATTTGATTGTTTTTCCGATTGAATCAAGTACACTTTGTACAAAAAAAAAACTGTGGTGCACTTTGTAACAAAGAAATTGCCGTACATTTAAACATCTAAATGGTACTGTACTAAATTAATAAGAACTCGTTAAATTTATCCTATGTGTATATATCATTTATTTATAACTTTTTTTATTTTTTTTCTAAAAGTACTTATTAATGAATTTGAATTAAAGAAAGATAGCATAACATGAATTTGAAATGTGAGATATTTTTATTTCTTCTTTTAATTGTGAGACCAATGAGGAGATAGAGTCTTTATATAATTGTCGATTATTAATAGATACTATGTATAAAATGAAAGGAAACTCTTGGACACATGCTTTTTAAAATTGACATTGAAAAAGTTTATGATAGAATAGATTGAGATTTCTCAAAGTTACCCTAAAGTTTATTGATCTTATCATGAACATTGTGACATTCTTTGGTAGATGATGTAATAGTTAGACGCAAGTTGAGGCAAAGCGAATTTCATAATTGATTCTATCCAAGATGAAGAGGTGCAAAGATGAAGCTGGAAAACACAACAAGATAAAGCCTATTTATCAAGATTTTTTTTCTTTAAATGGTAGATCCTCGCATTTGTCAAAGTTTCTCAAGAACACTAATTTTTTTTTTTAATGAATTAGTTAATATTCTCTCTCTCTCTCAAAAAAAAAAAAAGAATTATTAATAATTTAAAACTCATAATTTTTTAGATTAAACAAATTCTATATCATCCGTTAAGTCACCTTTGTTTCTTTTCCCAACGGTCATATAGCCTACCAAATCAAAGTAGAGTAGCAATCAATATATTACCGTTACTTTGAATCTTTCTTCATTAGTATATAATAAATAACATCATATATCAAACCCATTCTTCAAACTTCACACACAAATCTCATATCATACATAACCTTAATTACAATTTAGAAAGAACATAGAAAAGCATAGAAAATGAGTCAACAACACCAATACAACATTCACAAAGCATTCTTGTTCTGCAACTACATACTCTTATCTGCATCCTCAAGTTGCATCTTCCTCACTCTCTCCCTTAACCTTTTCCCTTCAATCTGCGGCATCTTCTTCATTCTCCTCCACGCATTCACCATCGCCGGAGCTGTTTCCGCCTCTGCATCATCATCAATAACTACTCTTACTCGCTGGTACTCTGCACACATGGTAGTCACTGTGCTAACTGCCATATTTCAAGGTTCAGTTTCTGTGCTGATTTTCACAAGAACTGAAGATTTTCTTGTTGAGTTGAAATCATATGTTAGGGAAGAAGATGGTTCTGTTATATTGAAACTATGTGGTGGATTAACTATTTTAATATTTTTGTTGGAGTGGGTTGTTTTGATACTTGCGTTTTTCTTGAAGTGTTATTCTTACCATGAAGGTGGTGATGGTGCTATGAGGAGTGGTAAGGTTCAGAATCAAGAAGATTTGAAGGATTGGCCATTGTCTTTACAACTTTAGTTAATTCTTCAGCTTAATTATAAGTCACAACAATAGCACTGATTTAAGTGCTTATTATTTGTTGGATTTAGATTGTTTGATTATTACTCTTTTTTTCAACCCTTTTATTCTTGATGATGTTGTATGTGTTGTGATTATCATCCCAACCTTTGTTCAAAAAATTATATATATGTTTTAATTAAGGTGCTGATTTTTTTCTTCCCTAAATTCTATGTCCAAAATTTTATGTTCGCTAATGATTAGACCTTCAATATATATATAAAAAATTCAACATTAAGAAAATTAAGAAAACATCCAAGATGTGTTATATAAGGGAAATTTAGAAAATATTACAATCTAGGAACAATTTCTTATGAGGCTTCTTTGCTATGAACAGCATCATCAGCAGCATTGAATTGGGCTTGAGAGGAAACATTAGCACCAGAAAGAGTAGCTGCCTCAGTGGCACCAGGTCCACGACCAGGCTTTGGTTGTTGATGACCTTGAGTACCATAACCTTGACACTTATAATCTTCCAAATCTTTGCATTTCAAGTAGGGACTATCCTCAAATGGAAGTCCTTCAATGCTTCCTTTACCTGATTCTCTAGCTCCCTTTGTCTCATCCTTCACCATTTGCTTCTCCATTTTCTTCCTTTCTTGCCTTACAAGTTACAACCTCCTCTTTTGTTCCATCCTTAGTGCTATAAATAAGAAAACAAACTTTGTTTTCGGATTGTTTGGTATTTGGTTCAATGTAATGTAAGACACGTGGTGATCAAGGAGTGTTTTATGGACACATGGCTTCTTTATAGAACTTTTCCATTTCCATCCTCAAGATGATTAATCAACCAATTAAACCTTGTTACCGGTTTTATGTTTGTGGTGTGCTCAAATTAACCTCTACCTTCCAAGTTACAAGTAATATGATAACAAAATAACAATAATACACGACATGAGTGGAAAGTTGTTTTGGTTTTCTTTTTATCAGTACGGCAAACCACCTTAAACTTTCAATCTAATAATATTAAACATTAGTAGTTGAGTTAGGCTTATTGATTGACTATTTTTTATCTTAGGTGTGAATTATTTTATGAAGCAGGGCATATTTAGTTTCGGTTGAAGTATAAAATCAACCTATAAAAATATTGGTCTATGATGGACTAATTTTTTATCCCATTAGATTATATGAATCCACCAAATTTTATCATGGTCCATAAACACCAAATCTCACCCATCTTCTCTATAACTCTCATTTAATCTATCTACTTTCTTTTTGTCATATACGTGTATATTTTTTTATTTAGCAATACAAGTAGTTTTTTTCTTACGGCACTTTGTATTGATCGAGTTTTTAAGTAATATATGAATTAATTTTTTTTGAAGGGATATGAATTAAATTTCTTAAAAAAATAAATAACATGAATTAATAAGTATTCAATTGGTTTTTTTTACGAAAAAAAATCTAGTTGTTGTTGCTTATGTTATTAAATACCTTCTTTTTGAATTGTTGTTGTTGTTCTTTCTTTAATATTTTTGTTTTTAATCTTATGGATTTCTTATTTTTTGTTTTGTTTTTAAAATAAAATTTTATACTTAAATATTAATGAAAAAAATCTGATACACATAAAATAAATCTTAAAACTGAAATATTATATAAAAACTGAAAATAATTTATTTAATTGAAATGAAATATAAAAATTGAAATGAATTAAATTCAAAATATAATTTAATCAAAAGAAATTAATTAAATATTTTGACCAAAAAATTAAAAAATTAATTTATTAATATTTAAAATATATATTAAATTGATTAATTTAAATTGTTAAATATCTTAAATATGAATTGATTTACATTTTATTATGAATTACAAATGTTCTTTTATGTCATTTACATTTTATTATGTATTGATGGGTTGTATTTGGTGTGGATGAACCATGATAAGAATTAGTTGTTGATTCAATCTAAAGGTTAAAAAAAAATTGGTCCATCTTAAACCAAAACTTCATGGGTCTAAGCTAAATGGCACCGTAGTTTCGTATCTAACCTATTTTTGCTCTTCAACTTCCGTCTAATTTTTAATAACTTAGTTATATTTTTGATTAATGTGAAGTTGACAATTTTATTTTGCCTTACAATTATTAAAAAATGATTCTCTCTCAAAAAAAAATTGAGCAAATAGTCAATTTAGTCCCTAATTCTGCAGCTCGCTGTCACATAGGTCCCTGACTCCGGATTAAATACAAATAAGTCCCTGACTCTGCACTTCCGTTATCACTTTAGTCCCTGACGTTAAAATAATCTGTTAAGTGATGATGTGGCGCATATATGTGTCACAAGGACCAAAGTGAAAGTAGAAAATGGTTACTTTGGTCCCTGAACCAAAAATCAGTATCCCCAAATTGAATATCAAATCCCTAAATTCCTAAATCTTAAATCCTTAAATGTCACCTAATTATCTTTTTTGTTCAAAATCAATCTTCTATAAACACCAACCTATTGTTAGGTCCCTGACTATGCATACTTACTATCAGTTAGGTCCCTTACAGTAAACACAAAATTTCACTACAGTCCCTGGCTCTTTGGGACCTTTTTGGCTTGAAAGCTGATCTTGAGGCAATGATATGTTGGGCTATGGTTTGGAGCTTTATAGTAGTGTCAGAATGTTGTGGTTCTGTTACCTCTTTCTCCCTTTAGTATATTAATGGCATCAGGATTACATATATATAGAAATGAATTATGAACGATGTGTTTAATTATAATCCCTGTAAGTATTTTAAAGTCATAGCTTGATTTTTTATGTGTCTTTCAACAACAATATCCAATTTTTGGTGGAGAGATTTGAATAACTAATGCATAAATTCACTTGCTAAAATACACAAGCTTGAAGTTGCCTGTTGTGATTACTATTACCATAGTTTAAGACATTGTGCATAGACAATGACATTCAGATTTGTACAAGAAGGTGATTTGTACAAGAAGATGTTGATTCAATAGTATCAAATATCATATTCATGCTTTTAAGTTACATGAAAGAACTTATGCTTTAGTTGCTTTAGCTTCTCATGAAAGAAAAAATTAAAGTGAGAAATTTGATAATAAACTTGGAAACATAAACAACTTATGTTAGATGTAGCACTAGTACCTACTAAGTAGAACAAAATTTGAGTTAGAAATTATGTTAAAAGAAATTCAATAGAAATGAATTATCATTTGAATATATCTTGAGCTCTTGATTATTGTATGCTCATACCTACGGGGTAGAGATATGAATTATCATGTGAATATAACAATAATCAAGAGTAATAGATGCTAATGGATTTGCTAATTCATTGTCAGGGACCTAATTGATAGTAAATATGCACAGTGAGGGACCTAACGGTAAGTTGTGTTTAATGGAAGATTAATTTTGAACAAAAGAGAGAATTAGATGACATTTAGGGATTTTAGATTTAAGGATTTAAGAATTTGATATTCAATTTGGGAATATTGATTTTTGGTTCAGGGGCCAAAGTGATCATTTTCTAGTTTCACTTTGGTCCCTATGACACCTCATATGCGCCACATCATCACTTAACAGATTTTTTAACGTCAGGGACTAAAGTGATAACGGAAGTGCAGAATCAGGGACTTATTTGTATTTAATCCTGAGTCAGGGACCAATATGACAGCGATGTGCAGAGTCAGGGACCAAAGTGACTATTTGCTCGAAAAAAAGTATTAAAAAATGATTTTTAAAGGAGAGATGTAGAGTGTGTAAAAAAAATGTTTGTTGGAGAGAGTATAACAATTGTTTGTAATGGAAAAAAGATAAAGAATGAAATTTATTGGAAAGAAAAAAATGCATGGTCAAAGAGATAGAAATTTATTGATGGTTTAATATAAGAGTATAATAGAGAAAATCATTCAAAAAAATCAACTGTTTAATATAATTGGAGGTATTCTTTCATGGTCATAAGACCAAATCAATAATGTTTGGACACACATATAAAAAGATTCTTCTCAAAATATTCAATAATTTTTTTTTATCAATTTCCTTCTTATTATTAAAAAAATACTTCTTTATGCGTGTGTGACCAAACACTTTTTCTTTGATCCTGACCATATTAGAATTTCTCATATAAGTGTATTATTCTATAACGATAATTGAAAAAATAAAAAATGATGGATGAGAAATACTTATTTAATCACGAAACTAAATGTATAATATTTAGGCACACATAAAATGAGGCACTTGTTCTCAAAATATTAAAAAAAAAAATTACTATTAGAAAAAATGTCTCTTTCTATATGCCTAAACCCCGTACATATAATCATGTGACCATAGAAGACTAATCCTATATGGAGTAATATTTAAGATACAATATTAAATTAAATAATACTACCTCCGTCCCTAATTATAAGACTCTTTTGAAAAAATAATTTGTCCTTTTTTATAAGACCCCTTTGATATTTTCAAGTACATTAATTATTTCTTTACCAACATACCTTTATTTATTTTGCACCTTTTTCTTCAATCAATAATAAATATTATGTTGAAAACATAAATTAATTCTCTTTCTTAAGGATAAAATTGTAAAAACAATATTAATTATATACAAATTTAATACTACAACCAACTTTCTTAATCTCAGTAATTTTGGCAAAAGGCTCCTATATTTAGGCACGGAGAGGAGGCATATCAGGAAAAAAAAATTAAAAATACATGTTCCTCACTTACAAATTGGACTGGGGTGGCGCCACCTGAAAATGTGCGCTAGTAACGGGAACCAAGGCACGTGTATTTGGCTTTTCGTGCATTTTCCCCTAAAATTCTTAAGAGGAGATCAACAAACCTAAGAAAATAATCCTTATCTACAAATACTCGGAGATAAAATCTGTCACGACCATGTGATAGATAATTTAATAGATATCAGGATGTAAATTAAATTGATATTTTAACTCGTTAACTTAACTGATAAAATATCGTGTTGATAGTGAAGTAATCAGGACAAAATCATCAATGTCACTCAAATATAACCCCTTTATTTCTCTTTTTTTCCTCACTTCTTCACTCCCAACACCCTTCATTGTCCACCTTTTCACCTAAGGAAATGTATGTGGTATTTTTGTTTATTGTTAGAAATTTGTTGTTAAATTAAGAGTGGAATGTATAAATGTTTTCGGTAAAATTATTTTGAGAAGGGTACAAAGTCTCTCTCTTAATTCGTTAAAGATTATTTTGTTAGATGATTCTGATTGGCCATTATCTTGTTAAATGTCTAACCTTATGTGTTACAAGGTTGTAACGCCTTTGGTGGGTGATGACCCAAATTTGCAAATCTTTGACATTTCTCACACTTCTGCACACCTTTTGTTAGATGATTCTAATTGGCCATTGTTTTTTCTCCTTATCTGGAAGTGTTTTATTGACAATGTATCCTCTAAAGCTCTTCTTCCTCCTCCACATTTGTTTTTTCATGAGAAGAACATGTTTCATTTTTTAGTCCATGTATCATAATTATGCAGGGTTATCGAAAGAGAGACAAGAACAACTCTATGATTCATTGCATGGTGGAGGTAATAGGGACATGTAATAATGAGAGTCAATTCCTTTTATGATTGCTAACTCACAGTGTCAATTGATAACTGTATTGTTTCTAATTCACCAACCACTGTTGAATCTTAAGAATCAAGGTTCAAGAAAAATAGAAGAAGACTATGAAGATGATTCGTCATTTAGAGTATATTTCTCTACTCTTTTACCATACAATGATTGAAGGAATTATGAAATTGATAAAAAAAGAGTTTAGCTCTTTCATTCATAGAAACAAACTATATATACAGTGAAAGAACCAAAGTTGGATATTACAAAAAAGTAATAATAATTTGAACTATGAATTGGGCTCTCTTTTATTTTATTGAGGTTGATTCAGTTGATAACGAGTTTGATCCATATCCCGTAAAAATATGGATTATACTTTCATTATCAGTGTGATGATCGATTTAGACAATGATATATAAATATCTCTATAAACACTCTTGAGATCTATCCTGACTATGATGAGTTTTGAAATTCAACTTACCTAAACTTTCTTTTATGAAGAAAAAAAAAATCAACTTGAACTAACACAATAGTTTTTTTTTTTTCATTTAAATTTTTTAGAATAACTTACCATAATAGAAAAACTTCTTTTTATTCTCCTGTATTTGCCGTGTGACAGTATCGAACTCAGATCACAAGGATTGAAGAACTTTTATCTTTTGAATTGTAAAAATATACTCGAGGTCACAAAGAGTATACTATTAAATAAAGGAAAATGTTACATGAACACCCTTTAATCATACACCCTATTGTACACCCCATGCATTAGGGACATTTTGGTAATTTCATCTCACAACCATACTTTCTCTTTCATCTCCTCTCACTTTTCCTTGCCACATGTCAGGATTTTGTGTGGGTGTAAGAGGTGTATTGCCACATGAAGGTGTACATGTATCACCACTCTAAATAAAAGGCTTAATTACTCTTTTGGTTCCTTAATTTATTTTTTGGTTTCGTTTTGGTTCCTTAACTATTAAAAGTTTCGTTTCGGTCCCATAACTTATTTTTGGGTTTTCTTTTGGTCCCTTAACTATTAAAAGTTTCGTTTTGGTCCCTTAACTTATTTTTTGGTTTCGTTTTGGTCCCTTAACTTATTTTTTTTGTTTCATTTTGGTCCCTTAACTCTAATACATTCATCCTAACATAAAGGACCAAAGTGGTTGACGGAGGAAGAGTTAAGGGACCAAAATGAAACCAAAAAGTAAGTTAAAGGACCAAAATGAAACTTTTAATAGTTAAGGGACCAAAATGAAACCAAAAAGTAAGTTAAGGGACCAAAACGAAACTTTTAATAGTTAAGGAACCAAAACGAAACCAAAAAACAAATTAAGGGACCAAAAGAGTAATTAAGCCTAAATAAAATGGTACAAAATATAAAAAATACTCAAAACCCTCAAGGGATACTTAAAGCACATAAACTAAACACGAAGGGAAAAAAACTCAAAAGCACTAAGACTAACTTCTCAAAATTCAATCTCTTAGATAAGCCAACCACTCCTAGAATAAGCACAACACATCCCTCTTCTTGCCGAATTTTTTTTAATCATATCTTACTTTTTAAATTGGTAAAGCAATAGTCAATTTCTCTCCTGAAATTGTAGGTTTCGTCAATTACCTCTTAAAATTGCATAACGTTAATCAATTTACCCCCTCCGTCAAATTTTTCTGTTAACTGTTTACGGTTATGATCAAATACATACCTGAAATTTTGCACTTATGTGCAAAATGTCTCCTAAATTTAAAAATTTATATTTATATGATCAATAATTGTTAATTTTTAAGTTTAGGGAGCATTTTGCACATAAGTGCAAAATTTCTGAGGTGTATTTGATCATAACCGTAAACAGTTAACAGAAAAAATTGACGGAGAGGTAAATTGATTAACGTTATGCAATTTTAGGGAGGTAATTGAAGTTTTGTTAATTTCAGAAGGATAATTTACGAAACTTACAATTTCAGAGAGAAAATTGACTATTTACTCCGCCATTGTTTGCGAAACCAACGTCAAACCTTTATATTGAAAAACTAATTTTCTACCAAGTGACTTCTAAAAAAACAGACACCGTGGTAGTAAAACCAAATTATGGTTGAATACAATTAACACTAACAAGTTGATATATATGGAGCATATTCGGTCTTGGTTAGGTATATATGGAGCAGAATCTCAAAACATAGGCGATCACTTCTATCAGTTTATTCATTATTCAGGTTATTCAAAGGCTCGAAGGTCGTTTCTTCAATTAATTTGGCTGCTTTGCGTTTGGCTCTTGTGGACGGAACGTAATAACAGGTTATTTAATAATATAGAGACACTTATTGAGAACCTATTAGAAAAGGTAAAATATCATTCTTTATGGTGGCTAAAGGCTCATAATACTATGTTTGTGTATGATTCTCATAATTGGTGGTCGGACCCTTTACAGTGTTTGGGTATCGACTGACTTCTGGTATTTTTTGTATGACTGTTTATTATCGGAGTGGCTTCTTTGGTACACCTTGTATCTAGGAGTGTTACACGGCCGACGTTAATATATTTCATTTTGATTTCTTAAAAAAAAAAAAAAAAAAAAACTAACAAGTTGATATATGTAATCGCCTAACTGATAAATATGGGGTCTAATAAAGTAATATTGTACAGTAAAAACAAAAGATTATACATATAAATATGTGTGTGTCCTTTGCCATGACATCCCCATGCTGCCCTCCTTTTTGTGTTTAAGATTTTGGACATTTAGGCTTTGAAATACTTTTCATCCTCGCGTGTAACTTCCGAACACCAAACAATTCATTAGCCATTAGAAAAAAGATAAAGAAAGAGAAACACACACAAGCAATAAGACTAGTACAAGACACATATATAATAATAATATAATATTTTAAAGACAACACAACTCAAGCACACAAACGCGAACACAACACCCGTAACAAGAGAGAGAAGCAGCAGTGTTGAAACATAGGAGAAAACAAAACCCAGAATCTTGTTTTGTTTTCAGAGTGAAAAACATCTCTACCATTTCAATACCAGAGAAGAAAAACAAAGTACTTATCCCCAAACCATATATTATATTTTTATTCTAATTTATATCTATCTATACACAATTATATACCTAAATTAATACATAATTTTCTGTATAAATTATTAAGGTTAAGATTAAAATAATTCTTATTCTCTCTTTCTTATAATTGTTGATGTGAAAAGAAAGAGAGAGATCTTGTTGTTCTACAATGTCCACTTTGTAGGTAAATCTCTTCAAAACAAAAATTTTCACTTTTAACTCTCTTTCATCACTTCAATTTTCACGTTAACGTTTCGAATCACACCTTTTTTCCTCTTTTCATCGATTCTGATTATTGCTTTTCTACCTCAAACCTCTTTTGATTCTCTTTTTTCCGTTCAATTTTGCACCTTTTTCATAATTGGGATTAGGTTTTTTCTTCTTCTGCGTTTTTAGTTGGTATTTATGCTCATATTTTTTTCTGTTGGTGTTTTTTTAGGGTTTCATTGGATCATACTTTGGGGGGACAGTTGCTGAATTTGGAAAATTTCCCAATTTTGTAGGGTTTGGATCAGAGACTGTGATTGAATGGAAGACTGTATATGATTTTGCCTCAAATGGGCAAAAACTCTGATCTTTTCAGAATTTTGGATTGTGGGTTTGGAACTATTTACACTTGGAGATTGCTTAAGATGATGGTATTTAACACTGCTTCTTTGAGCATGGAAGAAGACTGCGTATACCGTTATCAGTGATTGAGATTTTGATTACCGTTTTTGGACTCGGTGCATAGGCTGAAGGTCACCATTTTTGGTGTTTTCCTTCTTTTTTTGTTTTCCACTTTTTGACTGGGGAGTATTTTTGGTTGAGAAAAAAATTTGCCGAGATTATCGGGTTTCTGTGGTCCATTTTAGTTTCTGAAGCAGCCCTTTGAGTTGACATAGTTTATCTGAGCTTAACACGGTCACACGGTCCCACAGTGATCCTAATCCTACACTGATTGGGGTTGTGTTGAATCATTTACCGTCATAATATTAGGAATTTTAAGTAGTTTGATTGAGTGATTGCTTTGTTGCTCACTGGTTTTGAATCGATTTCCAGTAATATAGTGAGAGCCGTTTGATTATTTTGGCGAAAGAAAGTGAACCTTGGTGGTTTGGATAATTTGTGTGTGCAAGTGGTTGATGGAGGAATATTAAAGCTGGAAATGAATGTGGTGACATGGTGCATGGACAAGAGCATAGTTGCTGGTTCGTTCCCTTTCTGGAACAGTGCTGGAAACTAATTGGATTATTACTCTCAATTTTGGAAGGGTCATTTTATACTAGGCATATCTGGATTTTGTGCAATGTCGCGCTGCTTTCCATTTCCACCGCCAGGATATGAAAAGAAGACTAGAACGGATGAAGTTGACTTGCTAAAAGAGGTTAATATACTTTTCCTATGTTCACATCATGCATATAGGTTGGCATAATATTATTTCTGATGCTAATGGAGTTTATCGTTAGTTGCAAGATATTGTGCACCAATAAGCTTAATTTTCTAAAAGGGAAATTGAAACGTATAACTAGAAAATAGATGCTATCATGCATTCATGTTTTATTTAATAATGTTATATCTCTTTCTTAATATTTATCCTACAAAAATTTTACGTGGCCTCTTTTAAAATTGTCTAATTCACAATGAAAATACAAAAGATCATGTTCAATTGGAGGCTTAAATTACACTATATTTTCTTGACAAATGTTGATTAGTAGGGTGTGCACCATTTGTTGATGGAAGTTGGTTCATGTGATTTACAACTTTCATAGTGAATTCTACTTTTGTCTTTTTATATGGTCACTGCATTCTTGTTAGTTTTTTCTGTGTTGTGTTTAAAGTTTGGATTTTTGGACCGTTGTGCTACTGCTATATGGTCATAAATATCAAGTTCCAAAGAGGTTTGAGTGGAGAATTTGTGTCATGGGCGGTAAGATGTCAAGGTGATCCCATCTTATCATTTACTGCCTTGCCTTGGCAATTTCTTTTTCTTGTCTAGTAAGCTCTGGGCGTTTATTTTTTAAAGTGAATTTGATTTGTACTCTCATGTTAGGAGTGATCAATGATGTATCATCACCTTCAAACCAATCTATAAAATTTTGCATGTCTGTCGAAGTAAATGCATAGTTGTGCAGCCAGCCTGTCATAGTATGTATACAAATGCTTTTTATAGTTTTTTTCCCCTCATTTTGTTGGGGTGTGGGTAAACTTAGTCTTAGATAAGTATTGATTATTGAATGAGGAAAAGACAAGTTATCGCTAGTAATCAATGGCATTTGGACTTGATGCTGTGCCTTCCATGTGGCTCTTTAGGCATTGAAGCAAAGATTTAGTGTAGGTAGAGTTTATCCATACATATTTAGATATCAGACATTCTGCATATGTATTTGATAATTCTTTATGTTATTTTTTAAAGCAATAGTCTTTAATTCCCTTGATTCTGTCATTCACAGAACAAAACTCAAATTTCGAATCCTGTTAGGTTGCTCAATCAGATCCATTTGGAGTACATTGGATTGATAGGGTTTAGAGAGTTTTTAGTCGCATTGTAATAATAGTATAACAACAACAACAATAATCATAATTCATAATAATCACTTTTTGGGGTCTAATAGGGGACAAAATGGAAGGACAAGGTCATGCATGTGATGGAAATTGCTAGATTCTCCATGTTGAAAAAATATCGGTGAAGTTTCAAGGAGAGTTCATGGTTGTTAACTGAAATGTCTAATCTGATGCATATTCTAAACCAAATTATGAGGCGATAAATTAAAACAACTACCAGACTTTTTTTTTTTTGAGGAAACTACCAGAGACTTGTACACTGGAAAAATTGCTTCTAGATATTATTAGCCCATCCAATTGATTTTACATTAGTGACCCGGTTATAGTGCTCACAAGATACCTCTTCTCTGAACCTATTACACTGCAAGTTTTATATAGCAGATCTATCGAACATGCTATGTGTTACTTGCAAAGTTCCCACCTGAATTTATTATCTTTTGATTGCCAGACTTTAACCAGAAATTTGGAGTCTTGAGAAGCTATGACTATTGGCTGATGTCTCCTTTTGTGCTAATTTTTTTTTCTCTGTTTCTTTCTCTTAGTAGACCCTTTGTTTCAACCTTGTATTGGATTCTGTTTGCAGTAGTGTATCTTTCCTGTGATAGGTAGCCAAGCTTTCATGTATTGCTTGATTTAGGGTATTGCTTGATTGAACATCAAACTTCAACTGTAGAAGAACACAATGAAGTTTTGAACTTTGTTGTAGTTAAGTGCTTACTTATCTTGGTGTAGTAGTTTGAGAGGACTTCGATATATTAACTTTATTTTTGACAAGAGACATAACTGTTCACTAGTATTGTATTTTTGTGTATGCTAAATAATCGCCTTCAGAAATATGTTTAGGTATTGAATTTGATTATTCATATTGTTAGCAAGGGATTTTTTAAGATACTAGTATACTACCTCTGTTCCTATTTATAAGTCCCTTTGCCCCTTTTCATATATATCAATAAAAGCTGGTAGTGCAATTATTGCGTATAACTATTACTGAATTGTCCTTTGTATATAGATGTGTTATATATTGATTTTTCAACTCCCAAGACAAATTAGTAGTATTAATAAGAGATATATTTGGAAAAAATTATAGATGTATCTAGTAACTTGCAAGTTGCAATAGAGCTTATATCTAGGACAGTTTATTTGCAAGTTGAAAATTATGTTTTGAACATAAATGTTGCTTTAGCATCGAGTTGGTTTCTAACCCTATTTTGAACATAAATGTTGCTTTAGCATTGAGTTTGCTACTTTGCTTGTAATCGGCCTTCAATTTCTCTTACCATGTTTCTAGAATCTTGATCAACCTACCTTGAATAAGAGATGTTTGCAAGAAACAGTTAGGAAATCTGTGGGTAAGATGTTTTAGGGATTTTCAAGGGGGTAATTGTAGGTCCCGAGGGACACCTTGTTTGGATTTTGAAATTGAAATAGAATGGAGGCCAAAGTATTTCACCCTTTCAAAGTAGAATGATTTAGCACACAATTGCATTCAGCAGCAGCTTGTTCCCTATTTTTGAAATTATTAATTTACAATAGTTTTCTTGTGTTGTGGAGCATATCGGTGTCAGCGTTTTAAAAACTGAATCAAAATGGTGAGACTTAACAATAAACTTTTAGTTTTCTAGGGCACTCTCACTAGAGTTTTGTATGTTTTAAAGGGTCTTTATAACATACAAAATCTAAAAGGTATTTAAAACTCTAAAAAATCGATGAATTGCATTTTTAAATTTAAAATCCTTACAATATGCTTCTCCCTTTGTCATAACTTTTGGGTCTTGTTTTGATTGGTTTAACTGTAACTGAATTAGATATAGATAATCTTTGAACTAAAGGTATTGCTGGTTCAAAATCTTAAGGGCTCTGTTTTTCAGTACATGTTAGCGCTGAATTCTGATCCCGTCACTCTGCATTGGGGATTTCAAAAGTGGAGTGCTATCTTATTGGGTGAAAGCCATGTGGATCCCACCACTTTACGTGGGACCTATTTCCAAAGTGTGAGACCCACATTAATTTCACCCTATAAGAGAGTGAGTGTTAGAAAGACTGCGTTCCTAGCACTCCCCATTCCAAAAAGAATTAGCTTCTGACTAGACAAAGATCCTAAAATCTTCATATGTTTTGCTAAGCATGCTTCTCAACAGAGTAGAGAACATGTTAATAGAGTTAAGTATACAACTTTTGTCTGATTTAGTAGACAATTGTATCACAAGAAGATTAGTGACCATGGCTTTGTTGGTTGTTTTGTTCCGTGCCTTAATTTTTTTAGTGGCAAAAAGATCAGGGTTTCTTCTACTTTGCATTGATTTTAGGTCAAGTAGTAAATATTGGAGGGTGTTTTCCCTGGTACCATTGAAGTTTCCAGGTTGTTCATCTGTTGGTTATTATCGGACATCTATATTTTATTTTCTGAAAGCTCTTATTTTATAATCCTTAGTTTAATATGTCAGTTGCACTTCTTAACCTGTTGATTATGTGTGGGACTTGATAATCTTGACATATTTATTGCTGTTAATGTCTATTGTCAGGTGGCCTATGTTAGGATATAGAATAATATATATTGAAGTAGTTAAAGTAGTTAATCACGAGTTTGGCTTATGTTAGTTAGTTAAGTTTCTGTTTTCTATTGTTTATTGTTGTTTTTTCTGGTTTAGGTTAGTTGGTGTGGATACTTATCCCTTTAACTTCGTAACAGGAGGTCTATAAATATAAACCTTCTTCTTTTGAAAAGGACCTTTGGCATCTTAGTTTTGATTGGTTTGATAACCAATGTAGGAGAGCTAGCTCTTTATTTCCTATTTTGTAATGAAATTGTTATTTTTTTTGGAATTCAATTCATTTGGTTCCTGACAATTGGTCCGACCTGCCGGATCTTCGAGAAGTGCCAGTGTTCTTGGAGATGGAGGCGGCGTAAATAGTGAATTTGCTGACTTTTATGGGGATAGATCCCATTGGTTAGATTGTAAGGGTTAAATTTTTTTTTGAGGAGTACGTAATTCATGGGTTTGACAAAGTCCAGAGGGTGTTCATGAGCTTGGATGCTTGGATACGGTTTTTGTTTCGTTCTGGTGATCAAGAAAACCGAGATCCAACTTGCGAGTCTCTTTTCACAGGTTTGATTCAGTAGATTTGGAGGGCTAAATAGTGGTTGTAAGACATAGGGAGACAGAACCTACAAACAAATTCTAGATGATATGGTAAAATAAGAATAGAAGTGGAAGTGCGAGGATGAAGAGACCGGTTGTTGGTCTCAAAAGATTCTGGCCATCCCCAGTGCCTTTGTCGGAACTGTCAAATCAAGAATTGTATGCGGCAACAAAGAAGATCCAAGCACCACCGCTAACATCATCGAATGTTGATCATCTTTACACTCACTGCACTGCTAACACTGATCAAGCCGCCACCTTCACCAAAACCACCTGATAGTGGTACTTGCACAATGACTATTGTGGTTCCGTAGGAGGAGTGGAAGAGGGAATGTGGTGATGTCTTACACCTTCAAAGTCATGCTCTCAGTAAAGGGGTAAGGGATATAAGTCTTGGTGGGAAGTATGGACAATCCACCACAAGTTCTTAGCCACAAAAGCGATAAGGATCCGCAACAACTAACCTAAAACCGAAAAAACAACAGTGAACAGTATAAAAACAGAAACCTAACTAGCTCTCTAACTACTCTAATATATATTATTCTATATCCTATCAGCCAAAGATTGATATTTCTTTTATTTTTATTTCAATGTCTTTGACAGAATTTATAACGAAGATGTTTCTTTAACATTCTGTTTCGGTATGGAAAGAAAATGAGAGGACAGACAATTTAAGAAGGAAAATAAATTTTATATGTTCTTCAAATATAGGAAAGAGAAGTAACGAAGTTCTCTCCATTTGTTTGGTTGGACAGATGAGTGAGTAGAAACAAAATTAACAATTGATGCAATGCTTACTTTATCCTTGATAAAATGAGAAATATCAAGTGAACCCCACACTAGATAAGAGAGAGAAATAGATGATTGAAGAGAAGGGAAGCTGTGATATCAATTTTTTTTTTCTCCCCTAGTGGATATAATATTTATATGGGTCCCACATCATTTTTTTTCTTCTTTTCCCCTGTTTCCCTCTCTCTTCCAAACAATAGGTTTTACACCTTTCTTCTCATTTTCACATCTTCCATATTCTTTCCCTTTGTTAACCCTTAAAATAAACAAACATAAAAATGTCGGAGCTTTTGAAATATAATATGAAATATATTTCAAAAGAAAGATGTGAATTGGAAATTGAAATAGCTAGTTGGGTTGAGAGAATCTAATCATTGAGTTTCCCTTACAATAAACAAACTTGAAAATGTAATTGCACATGTTAATTTTAATATGTAACATGTGCAATATAGTCCAAAAGAAGGATGCAAACTGGGTTGTGGGAATCAGGTTATTGCGTTTGGCTAAAAGTGAGATATTGTTGAAGTTTTTATTTTGGTTAAAAATTCATCAACAAATGCATGTTTCCCCTCTTTTTGGGGTTTTAGCTGTCTAAAATATGCTACTAAAGTCTAGAATATTTTGTCGGTAAGCTGTCGGTATCTAATTGACTTTGATTTGTTGTTTGTTATTTTTGGAATTTCTTGCTTGGGTTTCTTTAATCTTCAATGAGACGAGGAACATTTTGTTTTGCATTATACTTTTTTGTTGTATTATTCTCTCTCTTGTTGCTCATAGGTGGAGTAGAAATTGCTAAATCATTGTGCATGTTTTCTTATCAGATTATCTGTTCTTACTATCTCTTTTGACCGATGATTTGCAGGAAAAACAAAGGGAAAAAAAACACAAAAAAGATAAGAAGGACAAAGAGAAGAAGGAAAAGAGGGAGAAAGAAGGACGGGATAAAAAGCCTAAGGAAAAGGATAAAAAGGAAAAACACAGGGAAAAAAAGAAAGACAAAGACAAGGACAAGGACAAGGACAAAGACAAAGGAAGAGATAGAGATAAAGATAAAAGTAAAACCAGTACTGCTGATGGCAAAGGACTTTCTGGACAAGCTGAGGGTCTCAATGCAGGTAAACTCCAGAAGGAAATCAAGCCTGATAAGAAGGGTCTCTTTGTCGATAATAAAATTATCAAACAGTATAATGGACACAATGGGGAGATGGCTAGAGAGAACAATCATCTGGCTGAGGAGAACAAGGATCCCAAATTCCTTCTGGAGTTCGAGAGGAGAATTAAGGATGATAATGGAGGGGCTGGTAATCAATTGGTTCAGAAGTTTACCAATTCAAACCATAGGATGGATGAGGGGACTGTTAAGTTTATGGCTAGGAGTAGTGGAACCTTGCGTGATGGCGGTGAAAAACTCAGGGATAAGGGTTTGGATGCTAAGAAGATTGATGGGAAAGGAATGCTTGCCGAGGTACGACCTCTTGGAAATACTACAGTTCAGAACCATGCTGGAAATTTTCATCCTAAAGCTGATGGAATACCCATACCTATGGGGAAGTATTTCGACAAGAACTTGGAAGCAACCATTGGAGGGAAAGAAAAGGTTGATGAAAAGAAAGACGAAGGAAAAGAAAAGGTTAAAGAAAAGAAAGACAGCAGAAAAGAAAAAGTTAAGGAAAAGAAAGAGGAAGGAAAGGAAAAGATCAAGAAAAATAAAGATGATAAACGAGGAGAAAAAAGAAAAAATAAAGAGGAGAAGAAAGGACACGGGAAGGACAAAGACAGGGATAAAGAGAAGAAAGATAAGACGAAGGAGCATACTGAACTCAAAACCACGGAGCTGAATAAATTAAAAGAAAGCAACATTGGTGGTCCTATACATTCAAATTCCTTCACACAGATTAGCAAGAACGGCCATGAGAATTCTGTTGGCGTTGAGAATCCCAAGAAACGGAAGGAGACTGAGTCAAATGGAGTTCTACGTGGTGAGTGTTATTTACAGTGATCTTATTTGTTGTATTTAAAATACAAATAAGATGTTTCTCTTGTTGGGTTTTAGCAGTATTTCTCTGACATATGAGATATAATGGCGGGTTTTTTTCACTACGTTGCAATGCATGTTTATGTTGATATTTCATTTTTGGTATTTTTGTATCAACTTTCTCAAGTACATATGCATTGTTCTGATACTGGCTGACATATTATAATTAATTTTTGAATTTTCTTACAGCCAATGAGAATTGGCCGAGTAAGTTGCCAAGACCATCCTCTTCCCACCCTCTCACGGAAAATGGAAGGATATTGGAAGCTTGCCAAATTTCCATTCCAAATGCTTCAGATGGGCCAGGAATAGCCACCAGCAGTGCTAAGATAGAAAACAAGGAATGCAAGATAAATGGCTTCGTTGAAGCTCAACCACTTGCAGTACCCTCAAATAAGACTCCCACTGCAACCGTGCCAATTGTTCCGTTAATTGAAGCATCTTCAAAACCACCTCATCCAGATACCAAGTACCTAAGCCGCATATATTCGGTACCTAAAGTGGAATGGTCTGATTTGGATGGTCAAGAATGGTTGTTTGACAGCAGTATTTCACAAGAAAGAGAACCCGTGGTGAAATCTTCAGAGGCTGGGGAAACACCGCAAGTATGGGCAAAAGCTGTGCACGTAGAGCCAGCAGATATTTTTGCCCTGCCATATGTCATTCCATACTAATTAATTATTTGATTGGCAAACAATACTTCAATTATATCTGCTGCACAAGAACCTCTTTTGGCAACATGTATGGGAGGAACCACAGCACTTGGGGCTAGAAACTGATTCCAATCTTCTTGATGTGTTGTTCTGTTGTGCTTTGGCAATTGGCAACAAGTAATGAGAGACTGTACGTGCATTGATCTTGAACTGTTTGGATGGTTACTTGTGCAACAGATTGCCTTGATTTTGCACTGATTGGAAGCAATCGGTTGTCACGAACTGTTGCATTGTTGCAGGCCATGATGAGGTTTTTGCGTCTTAGTGAAGTTCATCTAGACGGAGAGATTTAATAGAGGCAGCCGTACAGGTTGTGGAGAAGGCGAGGGAAGAGGTATAACTACAAGCTTTTGCTACTTGTTTATTCCATTTTTACTGAGAGCAGAACTGCTCTTTCTAATTGAGAATGAGAATGCAAGTGCAACCAAATGTGGTCTTGATTTGCAACTACACCACAATTTTGATTTGTAACATAGAACTCCTATTTACAAGAATGTGTATGATAGAGAAGGGATACAAAGTAGTCGGATTCATTTATTTAGTTTCTTGTAAATTTTATTGTTTATTTCATCATCTTGTAGTAATGTTGATGATCAAGGTTAAATTGAATTATGGCATCGTAAAGGGATATACTAATAAGTAATAACAAAACACAGTTGATGTTGTCTTGAAATAAACCTTGGGAAGTTTTAGCCGTGTTGACAAAAATTGTGGTATTAGTGGTCCCTTTTTAAAAAAATAAGAGTTTTCAACCAAAAGTTAGACCAGCTATGATTCAAATGTTTGGAATGCTAAAAACTAGTTTAGAGATGAATTGGATTGGAGCAACTGCTGTAAATGTGGTATAATGAATGTTTGCTTTTGCTGGTTTTGGAGTTCATGTAGGGAGGAACTTTATTGGTGGTTTTCTCTTGTTTGGAGTGTTGGGAAATGGATTTCTAGCAGCAACCGCATCACGCAGTTAGAACCTGTCCATATAATTTAAATCAGCGGTTGAGAATGTTTAAATTGATTTAGTGAATATGTAATGTAGTACGACGATAATGTGGGAGCCTTAACTTAACTTCACAATCACAAGAGTCGCCCGCACTTTTGCTGGTTTTGGAGTTCATGTAGGGAGGAACTTTGTTGGTGGTTTTCTCTTGTTTGGAGTGTTGGGAAATGGATTTCTAGCAGCAACTGCATCACGCAGTTAGATCCTGTCCATATAATTTAAATCAGCGGTTGAGAATGTTTAAATTGATTTAGTGAATATGTAATGTAGTACGACGATAATGTGGGAGCCTTAACTTAACTTCACAATCACAAGAGTCGCCCGCACTTTTGCTGGTTTTGGAGTTCATGTAGGGAGGAACTTTGTTGGTGGTTTTCTCTTGTTTGGAGTGTTGGGAAATGGATTTCTAGCAGCAACTGCATCACGCAGTTAGATTCTGTCCTTATAATTTAAATCAGCGGTTGATAATGTTTAAATTGATTTAGTGAATATGTAATGTAGTACGACGATAATGTGGGAGCCTTAACTTAACTTCACAATCACAAGAGACGCCCGCCCGCACTTTTGCTGATTACAAACATTATAAAAATACATTTAACTGAAAAAATATCAGTTAAATTTAAATATAATTAGTTCAAATAAATTAAATAAAATGACTATTTATCCCCATAATTGGATAAATAAAATGACTATTTATCCCCCCACACCCACACACACACAATGGATAATTAAGGCCGCCCCTTAATTAGAATAGTATCAACTCTAGCATTTCGACAGATACTCGTGTCCAATTATTTTCTTTTTTATTGTGTTAACGCGTGTAAATTATAAATATATATTTTTTTTTTCTTCTGAAAATTAGATTTTGATTAAAATTATATTGCATAGATTTTTTTTTTGACAAGAATTATATGCATAGATATTTGTAACTTATTGTAACAATTTATGCTTATCTTTTTTAATTACACAACAAATATAATATATACTTTTATAATTTTCCCAACAATATAGTATTATTATAGAATTTTTTTTAAAGGTATAATTGGAATAATGAAAAGTCCATCCAAAAATTTCATATTTCCTTTCTATATTTTTGAAGATAATATAAATTGTTCCTATTATATGGATAGTTTACACAACAGATAAAATAATAAATAAAATATTTTAAATGAAGGGTAAAATTTTGAAAAGAGAAAAAGTTAATCAAATTCATGTATTTTCTATATGTATAAAAGAATAGATTGCAAAATTCATTTTTTTTTTCTTTATAGAGATGGAATTGAACCATCAACTATAACCCCAAAAGAACCAGATTTCGTAAACAACATCGAGGAAGAATGAAAGGAAAAGCCTATCGAGGTAATACAATTTCCTTCGGAAAATATGCTCTTCAGGCACTTGAGCCCGCTTGGATCACATCTAGACAAATAGAAGCAAGGCGACGGGCAATATCACAAAATGTTTGCCGAGGTGGGAAAATATGGGTACGTATATTTCCAGACAAACCTGTTACAGTAATACCTACCGAAACGCGTATGGGTTCAGGAAAAGAATCTCCCGAATATTGGGTAGCTGTCGTTAAACCCGGCAAAATACTTTATGAAATGGGAGGGATATTATTATAGAATTTTTTTTAAAGGTATAATTGAAATAATGAAAAACCCATCCAAAAATCTCATATTTCCTTTCTATATTTTTGAAGATAATATAAATTGTTCCTATTATATGGATAGTTTACACAACAGATAAAATAATAAATAAAATATTTTAAATGAAGGGTAAAATATTGAAAAGAGAAAATGTTAACCAAATTCATGTATTTTCTTTTTTTTTTTTTGGTACAAGAGAGGGCCGAAGCCCAAAAGAGAACACTAAACAATTACACGAACATTTCTAGGCATACAAGCACCAGAGATGTCATCAAAGAGGAGACTATTGAGCTCACTAGGAGGGGTCTCCAAAATAGTAAAATTCCATGAATCCATGGTAAGGCTGAAGTTGGCAAGCCAATCAGCACTTCTGTTGCCTTCTCGCAAAGTGTGATGAACCTGAATCCGCCAATTACGATTCAAAATATTTTGAATACGCCGAATGAGCACAGGGATTGTCCCATTCATCTTGCAATTATTTGTTATCATGTCAATAAGCAATTTTGAATCACTTTCAACGCAAAGCTGAGAAATACCGTCCCTCCAAGCCAACTCTAGACCAAGGTACATACCCCACATCTCTGCATGAAGAGCATCACACGCGCCAATCTTGCGGACAAAACCTTTGATCCATCTACCATTAGCATCCCGAAGTAAACCTCCACAACCCGAGCGATCTCCATTCTCTTTGCAAGCTCCATCACAATTGAGTTTGATCCATCCCTCTTGAGGATATTTCCAGCCAATATAAATTGTTTCAGTGTGACGAAGATCCATTTGAAAATGATTAAGTGTACAATCTTCAATATCACTAGTAAACTTTTGGATGATACTTGTGGGATTCTCTGGTCTCTGGAAATTTTCCTCGAAGACTGTCTTGTTCCGCCATTTCCAAATATACCAGCAAGTAGACATGAAAGTTGTCTTCCACTTAGAGTTGAGATCTCTGTTTTGACGCTTATTGAGGTTTGTAAAAACCCAATCCCTGCAATCAAAGAAAAAAAAGTCAGTTATACAATTTGAAGGTACAAGTCTGATCCATACCTCGGTTGCATAAGTGCAGTCTCTGAGTACATGAAGAGTAGTCTCATCCTCACTCCCACAAGAAGGACAAATTGGGGATATGCCAACACCCCATCTACTTCGACGGTAATTAGTTAAAATGCGATCATGAGCAACCAACCAAATGAAGGTTTGAATTCGTTGCGGACCCTTCCAATTCCACAAACTTTTCCAATCCCCTCCGGTATTAGCATGATTTCCGTCTTTCATGTCGTAAGCACTTTTGACTGAGAATTGTCGCGTACTCGTGCCTCCCCAACCAATAATGTCAAGACCATCACCACTAGAAGGTGCAGGGAGAGCTAACACCTTTTCAACTATGTTGTTAGGCAAGTTATCAAAAAGGAAATTTTGATCCCAATTACCAGAAGAACTCATCACATCCCTAACTAGAAGAGTGGTATCCACATACAAATTTGTCGCTAGAGAAATGAGGGAATTGTTGTTTGGACCCCACTTATCCAACCAGAAATTGACACTATTACCATCTCCTATTTGCCAGATGATGTTTCTTTGAAAATCATCCCACACCCTAGTAAGAGCTTTCCATAAAGGAGAATCATAAGGTTGAGAGTTTATAGTTATCTTCAAATCATTATTTCTCCCATACTTACTATACAACACCCTGCACCAAAGGTCATTAGGCTTGTTAATAAGGTTCCATAGGATTTTCATGAGGAAAGCCTCATTCATCAAAAGAGGCCTTTTAAATCCAAGACCCCCCTCCTTCTTGGGTAAACAACAGGTATCCCAACTAATCAAATGAGCTTTGCGGGTATGTTCTGTATCCCCCCAAACAAAACCTCTTTGGATTTTTTCCATATCACTGCAAAGAGTTTTAGGTAGCTTAGCATACTGCATATGATAATAAGGAATAGAACTAAGGACAGACTTGGAAAGAGTAATTCTGCCCGCAAGACTTAAACATTGTTGCTTCCATCCACTAAGTCTATTCTGAATTTTGTTGATGATGTGGCTGAAATTTCCCCTAGAAGTTCTTCCTGGAGCTATGTTAGCTCCAAGATACCTGCCTAAACTATTAGCTTGAGTGAAACCTGTGTGTTGCAAAATATCCTGACGGAGCTGGTTGTCCACATTTTTTGAGAAAAAAATTTGAGTCTTTTGGCCATTAATACGCTGCCCAGAAGCTTGACAAAACATATCCAAACAATGCATCACACAATGTGCCTGCTCAATAGAAGCCTCTGCAAAAAGAAGAAGATCGTCAGCAAAAAGAAGGTGAGAAATTTGAGGGCCATACCTACCTGCCCGCATTGGTTTCCAATACTGAGCTTCCACCCGGTCGGAAATGATATGAGATAATCTCTCCATGCAAATAACAAAAAGGTAAGGGGAGAGAGGATCTCCTTGACGAATTCCTCTAGTTGGAGTGAACGTGTCAGTTTTATCCCCATTCCACAAAATTTTGTAACTAGGCGAAGATATGCAATCACGTATAATTTGAATGAGATTAGCAGGGAATTTACAATCCTCCAAGCAATTCTCCACAAAATTCCAATTGATGCGATCATAAGCTTTTTCTAGGTCAATTTTGATGGACATGAACATCTTGTTGCCTTTCATTCTGGCCATGGAATGTACCATCTCCTGAGCCACAATAATATTATGGTGGATACTTCTACCTGGAATAAAACTGGACTGATATGGAGAAATAATACCATCAAGCAATGGCTTGATTCTGTTGACAATAACCTTAGAAATTATCTTATAAATAACATTACATAAAGCAATAGGTCTAAATTGAGAGACAAATTCAGGTTTATCAATCTTAGGGATCATCACAATGAGAGTATTATTAATAGAAGATATAAGAGAAGGGGTAACCCAAACCTGGTTCACAAACTGGTATATAGAATCAGCAACTGTGTCCCAACATTTTTGAAAAAATATAGCGGGGTACCCATCCTCTCCCGGCGCCTTGTGAGGATTCATGTCAAAAAGAGCTCTTTTACATTCATTAATTTGAACATGTGCACTCAAACTATCATGATGTTCCTCAAGTGTCGGATAAGTATTCCAAGAAATGATCGGATCATGTATTTTCTATATGTATAAAAGAATAGATTGCAAAATTCATTTTTTTTTTCTTCAGATTGTTCAAGTTACTTCGTTTTTTTTTGTGGTGACCGGGGTTCGAACTCTGAACCTTGCATATATTATGCATTGTCCCTGTTGAGCTAAGCTCACAATGACTCAAGTTACTTTGTTTGATGATTCACTATATATAAATATTGAAAGAGATATTTAAGAAATTCAAAAGAGACGTTTTCAAAAGGCGTTCAAATAAAAAATAATACTATAATTATTGAGTAGATCGGTTCTATAAATTTTCATAAAATTTGAAGATATTTGTTTGGAATTACCTTTGAAGATTCATGAACAAATTAACTGCTCTTTACATAACTGGGTCAGAGACTCAAAAGAGGCCCTAGCTTCTTTATTATAAGAAAATGTTTACATAACAGGGATCGAAAAGGATATTGATATAACTTATAAGCTACATTTATTTTTTTTGAAAGAATAAGCTACATAACTAAGTAACCCTCTCATACCATATATGCCTATCATAAACAACACAGTAAAGGAAATGGACCACATGATTTTTTTTTTTTTTGAAGGATGGACCACATTATTATATCAACTAAAAATGAGGGAATGGACCACAAGTCATTGATTACTACAATTATTTCAACCCTAGAGCATGCATGGTGTTTCAAATTATAATGTCAAATACGTAGGTAGCGACTCTTATCTATGGCCACCCCTTTCATTAATTAGGTATATTAGTTAGGATTTAACTGCATCATATATATTTTTTTTAAAGAACTGCATCATATCCATATATACAACAAAACTTGATTTATTTAATATGGGGAAATAGTTTTCCCAATCCATAATGGACCTCGAATAACAAACTATATATATCACGTCATTAATTAGTTTGTACAACTACATAGCTACCTAAACAAATTATTCAAAATCTTGTAGAAATTTTTGTGGTGGCCATTAAATTTTAATAAAAATTCTTATTGAAGTGGGATCAAGGAACTCCTCATTAGCATTAGAAATGTAGTTAAAGTCATAAATACTAGCTAATAATGTAAACCACAAAGCAGCTATATATGTGTGTGCACAATACAAAATCAATAAAATGACACATACGATAACTCCTTACGCCACAAGTGTATTACAAAATCCACAGTTGAATTGAAAGTTGTTATCACATAAATCATCACTACAAAATTTTACATTATCGGATATAATTTAATATGCTGATGAGATACACAAACAATTAACGTGTTTGAATTTTCCAAAAAAAAAAAAAAGTTTTGATAAAAGTTTATAAGACATTAATTTTGATACAATTTATTGGCATATCAAATGATATCCGATTAATGTAAAATTTTATAAAGATGATATATGTGATAATAGTTTTCAATTTACAGATTTAGAAATTCTTTTTCCACAATTGTGCCTTTCTATACGTGTGCACAACACACAATCAAGTCCTTTCTATACGTGTGCACATTACAAAATCAATAATATCATAAACAAAACAACTGTCAATCAATATGTTGTGTCATATCATCTTATACATTATTATTTAGTTTTATTTTAACTCTTTTATGCATAACTAACCACACTAAATAAAAGACACCACATGTCTCGCTCATCGACAGTTTTGTCATTATTGGAGTTGATTTTTTATTTATTTATGAAAGAAAGACTATAAAGAAAGTTAAAAGGAAAGAAAGTTAGAAAAAGATTATAATATGGAAATAAAATGTGAGAAGAAAGAAAGAAACATATTTATGAAATTAAATAAACATCCTTAAAAAAATGTATTTTAAATACTACTTAAATGATTTTTTTTAGGGGAACTACTTCAATGATATATACACAACAGAACACTTTCAAAACATATTTTTACAAGTGTTAAATGACACCTTCAAATATCATTTAACCACACTAATATCTTAATTTTATTTTAAAAATATTTACAAGGATCATAATACTTTGGAGATAACTGTTCACATGTGTCGATTAACAAATTCAATATGTTACATCACCTTAAAATTTCATTTAATGAAATCGTGAAATTGGTTAATGACAGAACTAAATATTTGCCACGTCAGATACTTTTTAAAGGATAGTGATACATAAACCACCTTAGGTGGCATATATTACTTGTACACCCACATATAATTGTGACATGTGTCCATGCGGTCCCTACACATACAAGAAACTCATCTTTTGTGTCTCTCAAACACTCTCACATGGAAGTGGTACAATGTGTGTATAGAGAAAAGGGTGTTCATCAAACATTATCCTTAATTTTAAAAGTGACAAATGTGTAAATAAGGTGAATAGTACATGTGTCCGTATTATTGTGTGTTCCAATATCATTGTTGTTTCACCATAGCTACTTTCTCTTACATTTTTCACTTTCATCAATGAGCACATCTAATCGTGCATGCATGAAAGCGATTCCTTATGCAGTTGGATACTTGCGTCTGTAATATGCATGGCCCAACCAGAGGGGACCAATGAAAATGTTATTGTCTCATAATTTAATGGAAGAGGAGTGCTAAGAAGTAATGTACATAAATTTTTGCTAAAGGTGCCTGCACTAAGCATACATATACATAATACAGTAGTTGATGGACATAACCGAGAAGGAATCAGAAGAAGGTAAACATATATTATTCATGCATGGGAATGAAAATTTAAATATACACACTTTCTTAACTCTTGTCACATGGATTGTTTTTCCATGAATTATGGATAGGAATTTGTCGAGAGAGAATTTAAGTTGAAAAGACTGATAAAAGGTGATGGTACTGAAAGGAAGATTTCAATGACACTGTATAAGAATCAGTTTTGTATTCGAAACAGTTAAAATTAAAGAAATTTTAATATATGATTAATCACGTTTTGTAAATGATTAGTGCATATACCATATGTTGAGACCCATTAATCATCAACATAACTTCTTCAAGCATGAAATTGGATTTGATTAAATAACCATAAATTTTAAATGTATAACTACTTGTAGATTTGAACACATAAAAATTGTGGTTTATCTTATCAAAATTTATGATTAATGAGCTTTATACATGTGAGACATCTACACCCTTCATTCCTTTTTAAATTTCTATAATTGAACGTAATTGAGATATATTCACATATCTAATATTTGAATCTATAATTGAGATCAATGAGAGGTTTATAAAGCATGTTCGTAAGGAAGTGATTTGTATTTTTTATATAGCTCGTAAGTGCAACTTTTTTTATTTGAAACTAGCAACATACTTGGGTTCAACTTGTCTCATGTATAATAATTATTTATTTTAGAATTTTAAAAGCTCCTACCATGTAAAATAATTAATTTCAAAAAAATACAACTTGTGTATATCAGCTTGTCCCAATTTTAGTTTTTTTTATCAACTTGTCTCGTCTATAATACTCTATCCGTTTCTAAATATAAGCAAAATTTACTTTTTAGGTTCATTCATTTATTGATGTATGTGGTCCATATTATGAATCACATATATCATTAAATGAATGAACCTAAAAATTCAATTTTGCTTATATTTAAAAACGGAGGGAGTAGTTATTTTAATTTTCTTAATTTTATCTGTTTATCCTATGTATAATAATTATTTTAGATTTTTATCAGTTTGTGATGTGTTAGAAAAAGTTGATAAAAATGTAAAAAAAGACTCAAGGGTATGAATTTGGTGATGTGTCTATTTTTAAGTATATGGTATTTTTGATTTTTTTTTCAGGGTAATTTGTGTGCGTGTGTGTATATAACTTAAAAAAACCATGAGATTCATTGTAGTTCTTCGATATAAAATGGAGGGATATACGTAGTGAATTAAAGATGTGTAATAAAGAATGAGAAGTGGGTCATGTGATGAGGAGTTAGAAAAGGATAAAAGTGATGTGATGCGTTAGAAAAAAAAATGTTGATTAAAATGTAAAAGAAATACTCAAAAGGGTAAGAATTAGATATTTGGTGGTAATGTGTTTTTATAGTTATGTTAGATAGATTAGATATTAGATGAAGTGATAGTGGGGTTGGATTCAGCCAAAGAACTCTGTGGAACATATATTATTTTCTTATCCAGCACACTTGTAAACAATTAAAAACCACAAAATTTATTTGTAAATAAACTACCGGGAGATTAGTCATTTTAGTCATTGAATAGGAAAGAAGTTATCATTTTAGTCCCTGAATGCAAATAAATTGCAAAATGGTCCTTAAATGTAGACTATGTTAGTCAATTTAGTTCCTGAATGCAGATTCTGTTAGTCAATTTAGTCCCCTGAATGTAGACTCCGTTAGTCACTTTAGTTCCTGAAATTGACCAACAGAGTAAACATTCAGGGACTGTTTTGCAATTTCTCTGCATTCAGGAACTAAAGTGACTAATTCCCCATAAACTGCTACTACCTCTGTCCCTAATTATAAGACCTGTTTGATAATTTTTTTGTCCCTTTTTATAAGACCTCTTTGTTATTTTCATACATGCTCCTATTTATTATAGATCTTTTTCTTCAATCAACAATAAATAACATGTTGAAAACATAAACCAACTCTCTCTAAAGGATAAAATTGTAAAAACAATAATAATTACAAACATATTTAATACAAATGTCCACTATCTTAATTCCCCTATTTTTTTTACATACATGTCCGTATTTATTATACATCTTTTTCTTCAATCAACAATAAATAACATGTTGAAAACATAAATCAACCCTCTCTAAAATTATAAAAACAATAGTAATTACAAACATATTTAATACAAATATTCACTATCTTAATTTCCGTTATTTTTTTAAAATGGCTCAATAATTAAGGACTGGGGTAGTATATCTAAATCAGATATGATAACATTGCTGTATAGTTTAGTGTTTAAGATCAAGCTATAAATAGTCCTTTGATTCTTGGGTGGAAAAATAAGGGCCTTCCATTTAATGAATTGATTTTATTTCACAACTGATAATGGTGCATATAGCAGATGTGCCATTATAGTATATTGTCCCAATTAATATCTCCCTATTGTCTTTATAGAGTATTCGGTAGGGTATGGGTGTCCATAAAGCTTATCTCTATCTATGTATGTACTTTACTAATGCATGAATATGGGTGGTGATATTTTATCAAATGTTTTAAAAACTGGATGAGATGATGAAATTTATGAGATTTGTGAGTTTTTTTTTTACTTTTTTATTTAATTTTTGAGCAATGTGAGTTGTAGTTCAATTGGTATTAAAGTATATTAAAGATGTAAAAAATTAAAAATTGGTTGTACGAATAATTGTGTGTTTAATACGTATTATAACATAAGTTTTGTATTTATATATTATAGTTTATTTTAGTGATTCATCTAAGCTGTTTTTTTGATTCGGTTATTGTTTTCTATGACCGTTTTAGTGATGTTATTTTTTTATAAGATGATGTCTTTTTTAACAAATTGACAAAATAACCTTTCTTTGACAAGACAATCTTAAATAACGTTAATTTGATGAAAAGAAATATTTCTTTCATTTATAATTTTACCTTTATGTGAACAATCAAATCCCATGCAATAAAATCTCAACCATTAGATCATGAAATAATTCAAATTCAACAGCCGAGATGTATCAAAATAGACGACATAAATGCATGGTAGGATCTAAGAGCAACTTCAACGGTTGGTTTTGAAGTAACGTACTCCAGCGTGGCATAACAAAGGAAGGGAACTTTGTAGCAAATTTCCATTGAAGTAGTCCAGCTTGGCGAGACCGTTCCTTTCTGAAGTAATCTTGGAAGCACAGTATTTGATGCAGCTTTTAATATAAAAATAGTTAAATAAATATGTTAGGTTGCAATAAACCAAAATATAAGTATTTTAATAAATGATGTAATGTTATGGGACCCAAAATGAGTATTTTAAAATTTCACCATTGAAGTAAAACATAAAAGAGTTATTTCAAAATGATGTGGTTTTAATGGGACCCATAAAATATTTTTGGTGAAGTTCACCGGTGAAGATGCTCTAAATCTAACTGTTTATCTGGCTAGTACGTACCAATGGCCACCAAACGCATAAGTTCCCATTAAATTCTCAACCCATCCATCCTTTTTTGTGGTCCCTATCATATCAAATCCCACTTCATCATAACTCTATATATTCTTGTTGGCAATCCCTCCTTTGATGCAACCACCAAGCCTCTTGTATCTTTCAACAAATTAAACTTGCTTTCTTATAAGCTTAAACCACCAATATGGTTTTCCCACAAGAAGAGAAAGAGAGCTTAGTGTATGATTTGAGAGTATCCTCAGTTGGGCCAGGTCATGCCACCGGGTCGGATGTTTTTCATTATCCGAACGGTTTGGATCTGACCATGAAACTTCACTACCTTAAAGTCGTTTACTTCTTTGACTCCGAGGCTGCACAAGGCCTAACAATTAAGAAAATAAAAGAGTCATTGTTCAATTTGCTCGACTATTATTTCATCCCTTGCGGCCGATTCCGGCGATCGGAATCGGGTCGACCCTTCATCAAGTGCAATGACTGTGGAGCAAGAACCATTGAGGCCAATTGCACCAAAACTCTAGATGAATGGCTTGCTATGATGGATTGGCATTCCTACAAGTTGCTCGTTTCTCAACAAGTCATTGGACCAGAATTATCATTTTCTCCTTCCGTTTTGTTGCAGGTTCTTTAATTTGCTAATGCATGCATGTCATACATACACCTTAATCATAGATTTAATGATATAAACCTAATACATATGCATCTCTCTACTCTCTTATACTTCAATTCTAACAATTCAACAAAAAAACACTAATTAAGCGATAGTGTTAGTATTTCTATCAAAGAGTTTTTTTGTTTTTTAATTTTTGAATTAGTGGAACAGAAGATAAAAGAGAAAATAAGCTTCAATATTCTTCGTATTCTCTTTAAGGAGTGATATTAACTATTAGAGTTTAATGATGGTGGGTTGACGGTCTAAAACAATTTTGCACATACAATTAATCAAAACATTTGAATTGTCACGTAAATTAAAAGCATTAATTGATATGGTAATTTTAAATGTTTTAATTTGTTGTATGTGCAAAATTGTTTTGTACCGTCAATGATCAATCCACCATCATTAAAATCTAATTATTAAGCGTATTCTCTCCAAAAGTAAATTTTGGTTAAAAATACGATGATATGACATGTTTTAAATAAAAAATTTAAAAAAACTTTTTTATAATTTCATCAATGTTGATATTTTTCATCTATCAGGTGATATTCACATCATTTAAATTTTCATCTATTAGGTGATATTCACATCATTTAAAACATATTACATCACCAATTTTTTAACTTAAAATATGGAGGGACCAAAACAACAAGAAAATTGTTGTATACACATTTGCTAAGGCTGATAAACACATGTAAATTACTCAATTACCCCTCAGCAGTTAACTGCCGAGGAATTTCAAACTTAAAATTAAATAAGGAAATACACCTAAATTTTCCCTTAATTAAATTTAATTCTTTAATACACAATTCTTTTTATAAAGTTGTTGATTTCATTTATATGATTTTGTTGTCATAATTACAAATATTATAATTTGAAAGAGAGATGAATAATATCTCAAATATTATAATTTGTCAACAACAAAAAAATATCTGAAATATTATAAAGTAATTATAGGTTAGTCAAACCTATGAATAATGACAGACATCAATAAAATTAATTACTAATACAATTATTCTATCATTTATAATGTTTTTTGTTGTTGCATTTTTTTTTTATAGAATCACCATTTTAGGTCCATTAATTACCGATGGCAGACACTTTTCTTTGTTGTTGCATTTTTATTTTGTTGTTGTTGCGTTTTTCATGTTAATTAAAGTAATAATATCCAAAATATTAATATAAAGTAATAATAGGTTAGTCAAACTTATAAATAATGACAGACATCAATAAAATTAATTACTAATAATTACAAATATAATTATTCTATCATTTGTAACGTTTTTGTTGTTGCATTTTTTTTTATTGAATCATCATTTTAGGTCCATTAACTATGGATTGCAGATATTATTCATCTCTCATATTTCTTCATTTATGGCAACAAAATCATATGAATAAAATCATAAAAAGAATTATGTTTAATTCCTTAAAAGGATTAAAGAATTAAATTTAATTAAGAAAAATTTAGGTGTATTTCCTTATTTAATTTCAGGTTTAAAATTTCTCGACAGTTAACTGCCAAGATTTTCCTCGACAGTTAACTGCAGCCGGCTCTTTAAAATTTGGACAGTTAACTGTCGAAAAATATTTGAATAATTTATATGTGTTTCTCAACCTTAACAAATGTGTATACAACAATTTTCAAACAACAAAATGGTAACATTGTCATTAGAATATCCGCTAAAAAAAAATTGAAGAATAGTAACATTGGCCTTTAGAATATCTGCTGCGAAACTTACTATTTGTAAAAAACTTAATATAGTAAAGAATTCTCTTTTCAACATAAAATATTTCTTTTAGATTTTTAAAATGTTCTTTTAGGATACTAGATGCTCTTAGATGAGATGAAACAGGTCTCTTCTAACTTAACCAAGATTCTGGGTTCGAATTTAACCTTGGACATGCAGCAGCGTTAAAACTCTTAAGGAAAGCATGTCGTCCATTTGGGTCCCACAATGCAGTTGCGCGCGGTGGATATCCGATTTACACCAAAAAAAATATAAGTAACAAAGATGTTTTGATATATATATGATCTAAAATATAAGCAAATCTCTACTACCTTTATTAAATTTAGTGCAATCATTCCTAAACTACCCTTGATTTGATTCTTTTCATCAAGCTTTCTCATGGAATAAGTTTCCATAAGAGACAATTTAAAAAGTTCAATTTTTTTTTATAAATTAGATAAAATTAAAAGCAACTAACTATTTTTTTAAAGACGATGAAGTTAGTTTTTAGCAGTTAGCATGGCCTAACAAATTAATATTAATTTGCTCAACATTGTGTAAGCCTAAAGCCTGTAATGTAAGGGATTGGGCACTGTCACATAAAGATTGAGAGGTGTAGTTGGTTCTTTTAAATAATCATTTACTTCCTATATTAACACATGTTAACAAGGGAAATAGATTCTCTCAATCAAAATCCTCTCTTTTTTTTAATTGTTACGTATCAACCATTAAACATGGAGTGAAAGGAAAGATAAAAGGGTTAATGTCTCAAATTAAATTTGTAATTTGGACAAGGTCTGAAAGTAGTCTGCGTAAAATAAAATAAAAAAAACAATAGTTCCACCTCTGTAATTTCGAATTCATCATATTTTAACCATTTACATGAATTATTTTCAGACATTTTAACTCTTTACAAAGACTATTTTTAACTTCGTATAAATATTTTTAACAAATTGAGGGTAAAATACGAAAAATTCAAAATTACAAAGGTGAAATTTATATTTTTTTATTGATAGAAACTATTTTTAGACCCCACTCAAATTATAGGGTCTATTTCAAATATTACCTCGAGATAGAATTATAAATAAATTAGAAAATTTTCAATTGAGAGAACCCCTTCAATTAATAAGAGTATAATAGGGATTTTTTTTTAATTTTACATCAAATTTCTCTGCAAAAAATAATTTTCTTGCAGACATGTCAAACACTAATAAAAAGTAAATCATGCATTGGTCTTTGGCTGAGAGCGTCAACTCAATTATTTTCTCAATCCATGTCCCTTTTTATGGTAGAGAATTCATACACATCCTTTCTTTTTTGTGAATGTTAATGAGAGTCTTCGAAACATATTTTAAGAGCTTTAAATGATAAGTCTTTGTGAAAAAAATTTGTATTCAAATTTAATGTATTGAAAATTGAAGTTTTAACTTTTTTAAAGAATTTGTATTCAAATGATAAGCTAAAATGAGATATGATTTTTTAAAGAAAAAATATTTATACATACTTAAAAATAAAAATAATCCTACCATTATACTACTACTTCATTCACAATTATAGTCAACAAAGAGTTGAATGAAAAAGCATTTTGCCATAATTTAGAATTTGAAAGTGACAAGTATTTTGACAATATTCTTAATTGTAGTTATAGAATTTTATTGGTTTTTATTTTGAATTTTAAACGAGTCAAACTCAACCTAAAAAAAATTTGTATCAAATTTCAGTCAAGTTTTATGTTAATCAATTCTTATCAAATCAAATTTAGATTAGTTTGAATTTTAAACGAGTCAAACTCAACCTAAAAAAAATTTGTATCAAAATTCAGTCAAGTTTTTATTTCTTACCAACTTTTTTATTAGTTGTACTCCTATTCAATTAAGTAAGTTCACCTAACTACTCACTGCTACTTTTAGAACACTTTAATTAATATGAATGACTCCTTCCTTCCATCATACAGAAGTCATGTACAGTGTAGTGTGTATGGTGTCCTACAATTTGTCATCATAGAATTAAAGTCTCACCAAATTAAATGGTATTGTACCCTCTCCTTAAAGTTAGGAGTTTCTTTCCATGTTCTCTACTTTACTCTAGTTTTAAAATAGGGTTAATTAAGTTTTTGTCCCTATAATTATCTGCAGTTTTGTTTTTAGTTCCTATAAAAATAAATCACACTTTTTAGTTCCTGCAAATTTTTTACTGTTTTTAGTCTCTGTTAAATTAAAATTTATTTAATTATGTTTAAACTTCTAAATTTTTGAAAGATTTTTTACATACATGTTCATAACATCGTATTGTAAATTTTTTAGTTTTTAACATGTAATGAATTAAATATGAATTTTTCTAAAAGCCAAATTTTCAAGATTATATTGATGAAAATTTGGACCTAATAATAAAATTTTAAGTTACTTTTTTGCGGAGGAACTTTGTATAATATTCTAAGTAAGTATGTGAAAAATATGTTACAAATTTAAAAGTTTAAGCACAATTAAGCAAATTTTAATTTTACAAGGACTAAAAGTATGTGTTGGTCCCTGTTAAATTGAAATTTGTTTAATTATACTTAAACTTTTATATTTTTAAATGATTTTTAACAGACATGTTAAGAACATTATAATAATCTCTTTTATAAAAAATTAGAATTTTTTAACAGGTAATGAATTAAATATATTTTTTTAAAACGCCAAAAATTCAAGATAAAACTAACGAAAATTTGGACCTAAAAATAAAATTTTGAGCTAATTTATTGTGGCGGAACTTTTTATAATGTTTTAAACAAGTATGTAAAAAATCATTAAAAAACTTAAAATTTTAAGCATAATTAAACAAATTTTAATTTAACAGGGACTAAAAACACTAACGGAAAATTTTGTAGGGACTAAAAAGTGTGATTTATTTTTAATGGGACTAAAAACAAAACTGCAGATATTTATAAGGACCAAAAACTTAATTAACCCTTTAAAATATATATTAAAAAGGAAATGTTAACGAGCACTTCTGGAGTACTCTTTAAGAACCTTTAATAGGAAGTTTTTATTAAAATTTGTGTGATTAATACATTGGAATTTGTAACATTTAACTTTTTTAAGGAATATTTTTTAAATTTGAGATCCTTAAAGAGTGTCTTGAGGGCACTCATTAACAAGATTCCTTATTAAAGGTTCTTAAAGAGTGTTATAGGAGCGCTCGTTAACATTTCCCAACCTACTATTAAGTCCTTAAAGAGTGTCTAGAAAGAACTTGTTAACATTTTTCAAAAATTACATTATTGTATTTATATTTTCAAAATGTTGGCAATAGAGAAAATGAAGAAAATAAAGAATGGAGGATCTTAACCCCCCTCCATTAAGGTCAGTCCCACATTTATCAAGGTTTAAATTTTCCTAAAGTTCTAATAATGGTGATAATATAATAATGATTATATTTGACCTTTTAAAAAATTTGAGAGCAAAATATTGTAATTATGTTTTTTTTTTTTTGAGAGAATTTTAATTATGTTAATTAGTGTATTTTTATATACTTGTGAGCCTTTTATTTCCTGTACTTAAATGTTTTCATTTTTTAAGGTCAATTATTAATACATGAAAAACACTAATTTTTTGACAAATATAAAACACCTGTTTTAAAAACTGCCATAATTTTCTTCTAGTTTCAACCATGTTGTTATAGCAACTAAAATAGGAACAAAGTATTGTCGGTCTTTAATTATCCCAATTTGTTGCTGGTCTGTCCATCTCATGTCAAAACTTTGTTGAAATTTTGCTCTCAGTTTTGTCACCATCACCATTGACACCACTGAGATTCTTTAAATTTCTTTTAAAATAATGAGTACTAAATTTTTTATAAAAACTTATTATTTTGAAATATTAAACATATTTAGAGGATTCATTAGCATTTCTCATATATGAATAGGAGAGAATTGGATCTTTTTTTTTTTCTTTCTCAACTTCTTTATCTATATAGTATCAAAGATGATCCTTGACATTTTTATTAGAGTGGAATTAGCTTTTCTATTATAATGAGTCATTGATTATTTGTCTACTGTCTAGAGATTAATTTCAGTAGATTGCTAACAAGTTGTAAGAGATTAAATTGAGTCTTTATTCTGTCTATATTTCACTACATCTTAACTGTTTTTTTTGTCTTTTTGTGTATGAGAGTTTGTGTGAGGTTCCAATACAAATTCCAAAACCTAACACCTTCCTGTCATCGTGAAATACTCCCTCCTTAACGAAATTTAAGTAAAAATAATGGTCGAAAAATTGATGTAGAATACGAAATTTTTAACCATATATCAATTTTTCAACTATTATTTTTGTTTATATTTCATTTTTTGAGAGAGTGAGTGGTAAGCAATTTTTTTTTTTAGATTTATTGAATAAATAATATATTTAGTTTATAATATAAATTAGATACAATAATTATTCAATATATATGAAGAAAAAAATCTTTATTTATATATTAGATCGGAGAAAATACGTGTTGTGGTGAGCTGTTCCTTTCACAAGACTAGATATATGATTAAGCTGGATTCATTCCAAAGTCCATGTTGCCTTTGATCCATTAATTAATGTTAGGGAAAGACAATATATATATATATATATATATTTTATAGTATTTATAGAAGGGCAACACAGATTGTTAAGAGGACTTCTTTTCAAGAAATTATTACTTTCAGTTATAGAGTACTACGTATTAACGTTCTTTACAACATACAAAAACTTTATTATTGGAATTTTGAAATTGAGTACTTATATTCTTTTAGGGACATAAACAAGAAAAATACTTTTTCAATCAAAATCATATTTTTCATTGATAGAATGATAGTAACGTATATATAAACTTGGTTTTGCATGCATCAAACAAGAGCCATGCATTGAATATTCGTGAAAAGCATTCATAAGTCGTTGGTTTTGCAGGTAACTCAATTTAAGTGTGGTGGGATTTCATTGGGCCTTAGCTGGGCCCATGTAATGGGGGACCCACATTCAGCTTCAGATTTCATCAACTTATGGGGTCAAACCTTGAACAATTTGAGCCTAAAACTGCCCTTCAACATTCCAAGATCCGTCTCAACACCCCTTAATTTTGGACCCGAAAAGGATCCGGCTACAGTTAAACGGGTTGACCCGGTTGGTGATCATTGGATCCCAGCCAACAACAAAAAAATGGACACATTCTCCTTCCACATAACTAGCTCCCTGATGAACAACTTGCAAGAACAAATTTGGGGTCCAAATGTTGAACAAACCCCTCCATTTGCATCTTTATGTGCAATAATTTGGCGTTGCATAGCCCGAGTTCGAGAAGGATCCGAACCCACAACCGTGACAGTTTGTCGACCCGACCCTAACGGTAGGGGCAATGATATAATGGGAAATGACCAATTGATATGCAAGGTTGAGGCAGGAAAAGAGTGTTCTATTGTTGACACTGATTTAAAAAATTTGGCTAGCATGCTTGTGGATCAAGGTATTGATGAAAGAAATCAAATTAAGGATATAGTTGAAAATGATCAAGGGGTGACTGATTTTTTTGTCTATGGTGCCAATTTGACATTTCTTGACTTAGAAGATGTCAATGTTCATGACTTAAAATTAAAGGGACAAAAGCCAAGATTTGTTTACTACACACTTCAAGGAGTGGGAGATGAAGGTGTTGTTTTGGTGCTTCCTAAGGTGAATGATATTGAAGGAAAATTTGTGACCATTATATTGCCAGAAGATGAAATGGTGAAACTTAAGTCCGAGCTTAAGGTCAATGGTATTATGTTTGAGGGTGATTTTTAATGATTGATTAAGTATAAGTTTAAGAATAAATAAGTTTGATAAGTTGTATTATTTGTGTGTTTGATTGCAGTATATGTAGTTCATGACTTAATGATTGATTAACGGTTTGCATGGCATGGAATGATATATTTCATATGAATTGTTATTAAATAAGTTATTTTGAAGACAAATTATTGTTCATTTTCTTTTCTTGTTTCCTTTTCATGTTTACAAGGATTTGTTTTCTTTTCTATTGATTGACGAATCCGCAGCTAACAAAATGTATGGACAGGTAGAACTCTAATGTCACTAATATAAACTTCTTTATCCCTAAAAAAAAAAGGCTTAATAGCGGTTTTCGCCCACTAACTTTGACAAAGTTGCGATTTTGACCCCCTAAAAAAAACTACAAAACTGCCCCTTAAGTTTTGCAACTGTAACAGTTTTGGCCCCCCAATACCAATTTTTGGTAAAAAAAAATAACACGTGGCACCTCACTTAAGGTGCCACGTCAGCGTAGGCCGAGTCAAAATTGACCTTCGGGTCCAAAAATAATGTCGATTCCACCACAATATCTTGGACTCATTTTTAAAATTAAAAACCTATATTAATTTCATCAAAGGAGAAAATTAGTGTTAGATGGTGTGTAGCTAATACTTCCCTTTTGAACAATTAATATAGATTTTTTAGGGTTAAATATGTTTTTGGTCCTTATAAATATACAAACTTTTTATTTTAGTCCCTCTAAAATTTTCCATTACTTTTAGTCCCTATAAAATTTTCAATCACTACTTTTGGTCCCTATTTTTAGGTTTATTTTTTTTAATGAAATTGTGCATAAATGTGTAGAATATTGTAAAAAAAATCCCAATTTCTTTTTGAATGTTTTAACAAAACACAAATTAAATATGAATTTTTAACCATAAAAAATATAAAAAATTCATATTAAATTCATGTTTTGTTAAAAAATTCTAATTTTTTTGGGAGAGATTATTATAATATTAAGAATTTTTCTGAAAATTTTTATTAAAAAATATGAATTCTACCTATGAGTTTGACTAAAATTAAGATAGAAAATTTTTTAGGGACTAAAAGTTGACGAAAAATTTAAAGGAACTAAAACAAAATATTAACATATTTACCGGAACCGAAATCATATTTAACTCTATTTATTTAATAGCAAATACTAAATGTTCTAAAAGATTTCCCTCAAAAAAAATAATTCTAAAACCATTATATGTGTGAGAATCACAAGCACATTTGGCCCATATAATAATTATAATAATGATTGATGTGTTTTGTTTCCTTTTTCGTCTCTCTATTTTCTCTTATGTTTGAACAAAAAATGGTGCTATTTATCACTAGACTCAGAGACGTGCCTTTCTTTATGGCTAACAAGTAACATGTTTGAAAACCCAACTCTTTCCTCCTTGAAAGCTTCATTTAATTGAACAACTGCCGTGTTATCTTCTCAAATAACAACACCTTTCAATTTGCAACTTTAATAGAATTGGATTGATGAACAAAATTTTCGTAAACTATCTAATTTAATTTCTTATATATTTTGGAGGATTACGTTTTGTTTTAACTAACTAAATGTTAGACTTGCATCTGATTTGTTTCAAATCATTGATTGCTGCATGAAATGGTGCATGCATGTTGTTGAAAACTATTTCAAAAGTTAAACGTAGCAGTCAATCAATGATTATGCTGATATTTGAGTGACGGTGGTAACTACATGAAGTCATTGAGTGAACTCAAACCAAAAGCAACATTATGCATCAACCCACAAAAATGTTTAACAAAAACATGCTAACTTGAGATCCTACGTAATAAAGAAGATATATGAAATAAACTATAACTATGCACTTTACATACATATATGGCTGAAACTGAATGCTGATGGAAATACCAACTCCCAACCAAATAACTAAATATATATGACCACGTAACTGATTTTGCCTTTTTTTTTTTTTTTTTTTTTTTTTTTAATTTTATTAATGACATTTGCGAGTATTAATTGGACGGTGACAACAATGTATACCGTATATATGAATTATAAATAGTCGGCTGAAAATTGAGATGTGTGGAATTTAAAAAATGAAAGCAAGATCATGATGAAGTATATAAAACTTATCTAAGTGGTTTGACTTAAATGATTAACTATTTAGTACTAGAATATAAATTCAAGTTTTAGCTGAATCAATCGTTAAGAGCTCCAGCAAATTCTGGATTACTATGACCCTTTTCTTTTGAAAATTGGAGGGTTAATATCAAAAATATTTAAGTACTTGTCTTTGATGATAACAACGACGCGACGTAGTTAGGTTTTCTGCAATCCATGATAAATCATTGATGAAATTAACAGTTAGTCATTGGGTTTAAAATGGGAAGAATCACATTCATCTTATCCAGGCATGGCAATGGGGCAGGGTGAGGACGGGTTTTGCATTCTCCGTTCACATATCCGATTCTCATATACTTACTGATACCCTACCCATACCCAATGGGGATGAGAAATTGAACATCATCCTCGACAGGTTCGGGTATCCCCACTCATCCCCGTCCCTGCATTGAATAAATTCTTTTAATAAAAAATATAAGTTTTTTTGCAACCCCTAGAGAAATGTTTTTTTTGAAGAAACCCCTAAAGAGATGTTGTAATGCATTATCTAACAATATGTTCACTTTAACATTTGTTAGACCGATTGATTTAGTTGCTCCATTAAATATCAAGGGTAGTTTTTATAACACGACAATTATCAAACAAAATAACATGGCATATAATTTTTTTCAAGGGTAGTTTTTATAACAATATATTCACTTTAACATTATAAAGTAATTTTCTGCATTCGGGACGAGTTTGGGGTGGGTACCTATATACTCGTTACCCGTCTCATACCCGTGTTTTGAAATCGGGAAAACCCAAAATCATACCCAAACCCGGTCAAAACGGGAAAAACCGGTCAAATTGGGTTTGGGTCGGACGGGTAACCACGGATATGGGTTTTGTTGCTATGCCTAATCTTATCCACCTTGCAAAATGCACATACTCCCTTGTTGTCGATTACAAAGAAATTTTAACTTTTAAATTCATTCAATTAATGATGTACAGTAGAAACTCTATAAATTAATAATGTCGGGACCGGAGAAATTTATTAATTTAGAGAGTTATTAATTTATCGATAAATTAATAATTATTAATTTAAAGAGTTTTTAAGTAATTATACTGTACATACCAAACAAAAAGGCAAATTAGTCTATGTCTCTTAGAATTACGTTGCACCAAATCTTGGGACTCAATGTAAATTAATAAATATTGTATTCATATCCATTGGAAATATGACTTTTGACTTTTGAAGTGTATAGTAAATGTAAACAAGTGGAATGTTCAATGTATTCTTAAGCAAGTTTGGCATATATAAATTACATGAATGTGTTAAAAGTATTCAAACCATATCTCACTCACGAGATGGCTTCTCATCTAAAAGGTGTTGCAAAATCAACTATGTCAGATCAAATACGTAAGGAGTTGTGCGAGTACAAGATAGATAATCCTGCAAGCACACAAAAAGACTTGCAGAGATGGCTTGAGGGAAAATTTCAGTTGAAAGTTAGTCAAGGAACAATATCAAACACACTTAAGAGGTCAAATGACTATCTCTCTGCTGAAATAGAAAAGGGAAGAGCGGAGATCAAAAGACACAAACCAGCAAAATATCCTGACATGGAGAAGGTTGTTTATGAGTGGTTTCTACATCATCAAGAACGTGTGAATATCACAGGAGAATTAATTTTGCAGAAGGCAAGAGATACAATGAAACTCTTGTACCCTCATGATGATTCAGATTTTAACTTCTCTACAGGATGGCTTGGGAAATTCAAGCACCGACATGGCATAAAGTCATTTCGTCGTTTTGGCGAAAGTGGGTCTGTTGATGTACAAGACATGGAGCAGAAATTGGTATCGATTCGAGAGAAAATTGATCAGTTCCCTATGAAAGATGTTTTCAATATGGATGAAACTGGGTTGTTTTATAGGCTACAAGCTGATCATTCACTGGCAACAAAACAACTTGAAGGAAGAAAACAAGATAAAGAAAGGCTGACGGTAGTTATTTGTTGCAATGAAGATGGCTCTGAAAAAATCCCTCTATGGATTATTGGGAAATATGCAAAGCCTCGTTGCTTCAAGAATGTCAACATGAATAGCTTGGATTGTCAGTATCGAGCTAACAAAAAAGCATGGATGACTAGTGTGCTTTTTTATGAATATGTTCGTTCATTTGACCAAATGATGCATGGTAGAAGAGTTCTACTTGTGGTGGATAATTGTCCAGCACATCCAAGAAATATTGAAGGGCTAAGAAACGTTGAGTTGTTCTTCTTGCCACCCAACATGACATCAAAGATTCAACCTTGCGATGCTGGGATAATAAGAGCTTTCAAGATGCATTACCGTAGAAGGTTTTACCGCAAAATATTGGAAGGTTATGAGGTGGGACAATCTGATCTAGGGAAGATAAATGTCCTTGATGCTATCAATTTGGCAATCCCAGCTTGGACGATAGATGTTCGAAAAGAAACAATAGCGAATTACTTCCGACACTGTAAAATTCGTTCAGCTAGTGACGTAGGAAATTTGGATGAATCCACTTTTGATGAAGAAACTCAAGACCTCCAGACTATGATCAATCAATGTGGCTATCGTAATAAGATGGATATCGACAATCTAATGAACTACCCAGGTGAAAATGAAGCATGTTCGGAGGTTCAGAGTTTAGAAGATATTGTGCGTACTATCATTGAGAACAATGCAGAGGATGACGACGAAGATGATACGGTGTCTTTGGAGCCTGTTACGCGAAAGGAAGCACTTATGGCGTCGAACACTCTTCACAACTTTATGATACAATACAAAAATACAACACCTCAGCTATTGGATGCAATAAGAAAAGTTAGAGATGAGCTCCAAACAGACTTGAACTTTAAAGGAAAACAAACAACTATTGAATCATATTTCAACAAAGTGTAATATATTTTTTTTTCAGTTTCTATGAATTATTAATTTATGATTTTCTTGGGACCGAAAATTATAAAGGGATCTCCCAAAAAATTATTATCTTATTATTTTATCGAATTATTCAATTTTTTACACTGGCCCAAGTCGGGACCGGACAAATTTATTATTTTAGAGAGTTTATTAATTTACCGAGTATTAATTTAAAGAGTTTCTACTGTATATGACCCATAGTATAGATCATATACATCATTAATTGAATAAACCAAAAATTAAAAAATTGCTTATAATTGACAATGGAGGGAGTAGCTCCTAATAACATTTTGTTAGGGAAAAATCTTTCTAATGAAGCAAAATAGTTTCCAAGTCCAAACCAGGCACATAGAAAAGACAATTAGAAAACTCTTTCCCCAGAAACATAGCAACCAAGTGGAGTGATTACAATAAAATTAAACAAAATGGCAAAGAGGCACAATATTTTTGGTAAACTATCTTTTTTTTCTAAAACAAGTAAACTATATGGTAAGCATAATGGAAAGTACATATTTTCTAAACATAAACTTTATATCTGATTTGATGTAGAGTATGAAGAGTTGCATATTTATATATACAGTTATTATACACATAGAGAACAAAGGAGAATTGTAGTCACAATCCCCCCCTCTGCTGGCGTATTCGAGCCGCCCATGACGTATTCTCAGCACCATCCATGACCTTGCTATCACTTCTTCTCTTCAGGCCATCGAGTTGAGATTGCCAACGAGACTTCCATTCACCCTTTTGTTCACTCACCTAATAAGAAAGCAATAACTTAGATCAGTATGTAAATTAAAAAAACAACACCATTCTTCTAGCCAATCCCCCCAAAGGTCCTATTCAAGCAAATACAGAAAATTAAAATGTCCCTATCTCTTTTGAAGGCGTGATTCATTACCATGATTCAAGGATTATATTATAATATGAATGAATAAAAAATGATTTAGCAGATCACATTAGATATCTTCAGAAGATAATTTTTGTCATCGTTGTTGATTATCGTCATTATTTATATTATTATGTTGTTTCCTGACTCATTCTATAATCGACTAATCAAATTTAAAACAATGAGAAAACAACATCTTGAATTCTGTGATTAGTTTAAATTGTATAGACTATTGATGAGCTGAAGAGCCAACTTAACATTTAATACAACTACATTAATATTAGTAACTTGTTCAGTGTTTGTGGTGGTGAGCTGGGTTTGATGTTGACATACACACACAAAAGGAAATGAATATGGAGAATAGACAAAAACCAGAATAGAAGCCGTAACATACTCATACAAGCAAAATGTCTACAAGAAAAGGTTTCAATCTCTCTCATAATCCAAGAAAAAATATAATTGATTATGGAAGGGAGTCAATTTGCAATTTTGTAGACTAAATAAATAATAATATAAGCTCACAGCAAGAGAAAGTTATACTATCATGAAAAATAAGAAAAATGAAAAAGAGCTTAATGTAAGCAAAATTATTTTAAGAAAAAATTGACTTAATTGGTGCCCACGCCACACCCAAAACGTAAGTCAGTTACACCTAAACCAGGTTGCCTGTTTTTTATTTTATTAATAATAATAAATTATAAATTGTTTCAGTGCACACCTAAAATGTACTAATTAAACAACTATCACTTTGTTTTTACTTCGATTCATATTAAAAGGATTTGTATACGTGACAGTGAAAACAAAATGACAGTTTATTCTGAAACTATTCAGGTCCTAAAGCGTTTCATCATCCTAAAATATTTGAACCTAAGACAAAGAAGGAGATAGCACAAAAGAGTCATCAAGCACCCGTAAATATCACGGACCAGAAGTCACGATTAAGCAAATTTAATTCCCCCTCAAAATATTACGATACTCCCTACAATCCAGTTCTGATATATATTTGTTCCTAAGGTAACCAAATCAGTAGGAAAATAATTTTGAGACTCAAATACAAAACAGTCTCACTTCATTGAGATTCTGTGAAGTTCCATCTCAGTTCTGTGAGAGTTTCAGGCTCAGTCGTTGATAAATTTTCAAAATTTTGGCAATTGAATAGCGACCACAATGTGGAGCCAAGATAAGGAGGAAGCCTTAAATGATGATGAAACCACACCATGTCATGTAAACAAAATTTAAAATTATCATTGAATTTTACAAAACATGTTTAGATTAGCTTATTTTGCAGTGGAAAACCCGGTTTCAGTCATAAGCTTTACCCTGAACAGATTGATAAATTGTAAACTTTTCAGGGGAAAACAATAATTAGTCCAAGCTCTTCAATTATTAACGTGAGCCTTGATGAGTCTTTTTCAAATGTGATTCTGAATGACTTTGATTTTGTAAAGTTGATTTGAACAAAAATGACTCAGAAGTGGATTGATTTGAGTTTGAATTTTTTACATTCAAGTTAATTTGATGTAGAACTTGGTGTAAATTTTTTCAACCCAAGCAAAACTAATATTAACATGTAATAACCATATATGATATTTTTAAGCAAAAATCACATTTTCCCCATGCAAAATCAATTTAAGGACTATAAACACAAGAATCATCTATGATGGTGTAAAAAGAGCATGAGCTAAACTTGCTTGAGATACCATGCAAAATCAATTTAAGGACTATAAACACAAGAATCATCCATGATGGTGTAAAAAGAGCATGACATAAACTTGCTTGAGACACCAAAAGCTTCTCAAACAAAAAAGGAACAAACACACAATTCCAACACAGAATTTGCACAATAACAGCCATACACTGACAAAACTTGAGAACAAATTACAACCTCAAAAAGGGAGAAAAAATATCCTAACAAATAATAATTAATAACTGAATAGAAAGTTAAATATCAACCAAAAATCAGAACCTTGACAAATCAACCCTCCCGGATGAAAACAATGAAGGGTCTGTTTGGATTGACTTATCTTAGCTTACTAATTGACAAAAACACTTTGTAAAGATATTCATAAGAGTTTATGAAAACAGTTTATGACATGCCCATAAGCTATTTTTAGCTTATTTTTATAAGCTCTCCAGAATAGCTTATGAAAACAGTTTAACATCATTTTATTGTTGGCTATATTAATAACTTATACATAAGCACTTATATGATAATCACTTATCCTGTAAGTATTTAATTAAGCTGTTTATCCAAAAATGATATAACTTAACAATTGATTTGATTCATATATACTATCGGTGTAAAAAGGTTTCAAACATGCATCCAATCATATATCAGTTCAAAAATTCCATATCAATTAACTCTTTAACAATCATCCATAACAATAACAAACATAAACACTAAACTCAAATAACAACAATCAAACCACACACTAATTCCAAAACAAAAAATCAACATAAAAATATCAAAATCATAAATTAATTAATTAAACAAAAAAAAACACCACATAAGAAAAAAAATCAAATTTTTATGAAATATAAGAAAAAATGGAAAGAAAAAAAAAATAGAAACCTGATCAGAATGATTATAGCATTTACGAGCATTGAAAGCAAGATGAATCCCTCTAGCCATATCTCTATCATACATAATCCTTCTTGATGGATCAGACAAAGTTTCATACGCCTCCTGCACCTGAATAAACCTCTTGGTATACTCTTCGACCCGATCCGGTGGTGAAACATCCGGGTGATACTTTCTTGCAAGTTGTTTATAAGCGCTTTTGATATCCATCAATGAACCGGATTCTGGTATGCCCAGAAGATCGTAGAAGCTCCGTTCCTCCGCCACAACCCCGTCGTTGAAGGTGGCTCTGAGCTTTGGGAAGGATGACCCGAATGAAATTCGGGTCATGGGTATGGTGGTGGGTCGGAAGGATAGTGAAGGAGGAGGTAGTGTTGGTGTGATGAAGCGATGATCGCTTCCAGGGATTGTTAAGCCGTAACAACGCATTTCTCTCTCTCTCTCTCTCTCAGACACACACTATTTTGTTCTCAATTGTATGATTTAAGGTTTATGTGTTGTGTTTTTTTTTTAAGATTAATCCGTCTTATATATATATATATATATATACATCCGAGCGTGCACGCGCAACTATAGAGACGAAGAAGGTAAATCTCTCGAATAAGTACGATGATCGTACTATAAAGACGTAGAAAGTAGATCTTCTCGAGTAGGTATCATGATTGTGAGGAATGACGACACTATTTTCAAATACACACGTGCGCGCACGCGCAACTATAGAGACGTAAAAAGTAAATTTCTCGAGTAGGTATGATGATCGTAAGGAATGACGTAACTATTTTCAAAACACATGTGCATAACTATAGAGACGTAGAAAGTAAATTTCTTGAATAGGTATGATGATCGTAAGGAATGACGACACTATTTTTGAGATACACATAGAGATGTAAAAAGTAAATATCTCGAGTATGATGATCGTAAAAAATGCCGTAACTATTTTCAAGAAAAGTTGTATTCTTAGGTTGCATTTGACCCAAAGATTAAATTGGAAGATATGATTTATCATTTCATTTTAATTCTATTTGATTTTTTTAATGGAAATAATTAATGTGATTTAATCCACAAATCCTAGCTCAACTGGTAAAATGTCGAAATTGTTAGGTCGGATACCATGACCGAGGTTCGAACCCCGGTACCTCCACTTATGTGTAAGTTTGTAATGGCTTTGCCATTTCGTCTATCTATCAAAAAAAAATTAACGTAATTTATTGAATTATTACTTTTTTGAGGGATGCTTCAATGAATTTTTTTCTGTTTGGAAAGTGAGTATTACATATTTATTTGTTCTTATCCGATGTGATAAATTTTCGAAATGTTTTTTTTTTGGTCAAGAAAATGCTTTTTATTAAGGTCTTGAAAATATTTGTTATCTTGTATAATTTTATGTGGTTTTGTTTTTTCTATTTAATTTTTTTTGATAAGATTAATTAATTTGTCCTTTTGTGTATTTGTTTTGTGGTGGTCGTTCCTATCTTTTCGGCAATAAACGATGGAAGAGGAAGACTTATGATTTGTGTTTTGTATTTTCCTAGGAGAAAACCTAACGTAAAATAATATATAAATAAAAAAAAACAGAGAAGAAAAAAAGGAGAAAACCTAATAATCTATAGTCCTTTGATTCTTCGAATTATATTTTTGTATAGCTCGTTATAGCTATGCTCCTTAACTCTTCTCGATGATTACTAATTCAAACTCAGCATATGATATTTTCTAAAACTTTCAATTACCATATTTAAGAAATAGTCTTCGTTGTTGTGAGCGAATAATACCATATTTACATTTAGAAAATTTTAATGAAGTTTTTTTTGTTGGAGAGGAAATTTTAAGTCAGTGACTATAAAACATTGATCGGTGCATTTTTTTTTTTTTATGGATTTTTGCACATTCTCTGTAATCTTGCATTTTAACATTTTGAGATATTTTTACGCGTAATTTAATATTTTATCGTGTTTCTCTATTTTGGGCCTGATTTTAGTGCTGATGTAATTTTTTGTATTAATTTTCGTATTTAATGTGTTTAAACCTCAGTTCACCGTAGAATTTGAATAATGACATCCAAGATAATGTTACCAAGTGATTTGAAGGAATTTAAAATAATAAAAGTTGAATAAAAAGAAATAGCATGAAAACGAATAATATCCAAAAACTACATTTCAAGATAAAAAAAAAAATAATAAGCAAATGACATCCAAATATTAACAAAATAGTTTATCATAATGTTAGGACTACAAAGGAAGCCTACATTGTGTTGGATCATCATATTAGGTTAAGAGTAGTGGTGGAAATAAGCTGGAGCGAGACAGGCTTTGCAAAGCCTAAACCTAGCTTTTCAAAAATTGTAAGGCCTAAGCTTGCCTTGCGGCTATCATAGGCTTATCTTTTAAGTCTGAGTTTTACCTTTTAAAAGTCTGATATGGCCTGCTAGCGTGTTTAAAATATTATTTTATATGGACGTCTTTAAATAAGTAATATGATCTAAGTTTAACATGAGTTTTTAGAGTATTTGGCCATATATTATAGTTTAACATGAATTTTTAGAGAATTTGGCCATATATTATAGGCTAAATTGCATTTTTGGTCCCTTTACTATTTAGGTAGTATCGCTTTGGTCCCTTGACTAAAATTCGATTTATTTTGGTCCCTTAACTTCTCTTTGTTACACATTTTGGTCATTTCCGTTTGTTTTAATTCAAAAACGTTAGATTTTCTTCATTTTCTTCTAGAATTTTTATGGGATTCTTGTTGTTGATGGAGATGATATGAAGATGAAAAAGAGGAGAAGAAGATGAAGAAAAACTAACGTTTTTGAATTAAAACTAACGGAAATGACCAAAATGTGTAACAAAGAGAAGTTAAGGGACCAAAATAAATCGAATTTTAGTTAAGGGACCAAAACGATACTAACTAAATAGTTAAGGGACCAAAAATGCAATTTAGCCTATATTATATCATATTTCAATTATAGATTATAATAATTCATTTAAATATACAAAAAAAAATGATGTATACTATTAAGCTTAATTATTAACAAATTTCTAAATTAATTCAAAATTAAAATATAATATAAAAATATTATTAATATACAATATTATTTATATTTACTTAAGTAGACCGACCTGATAGGCGTAAGAGGCTTCTTGTATGGCCTTTGACGTGGTCTTTTTAGCTAAATAGATTTTTAAAAAAGCTTAAGTCTTCTCTATTTAAAAATAAAGTCTGGTCTGGCCTGTCGTAGGCTAGGACGTATGTCCCTGTAGGTCAGCCTGACCTATTCTCATCCTTAGCTAAGAGCAATCAAGCACGTGAAATTGACACCATATTTTCACTTAAAGTGTCTAATAAGCATGTATTTTGTCAATACTCATAATAAAACATCTGTTGTTTTCCATTTTCAGATCCCAAAAAAGACCAAAAGTGAAAGAATTTTAAATAATGGAGATTGAATGGGAAAAAAAAAAAACATCAAAACGAAAGACATCTAAGAACTAAAATTTAAGATAAAAATTGACACCACATCTTCACCCAAAATCTTAAGGCATTATGTTTATGCGTCATCTCAGTTATATTTTTCTAACAATTGAATCTTGCATCCAATAGAGAACTTGAATTTACATATGACACAGTAACATATCTCTCTAAAGTGTGAGACTCTCTGCATATGTGATATGTTAACATAGTCAGGTAAGGTTTGGTTGAGGCATAACATGGTAAAAAAGGTGGGTTGATGGTAGTTTCATGGATGAAAGTTTCTTTTTATTATTATTTTTCTACGAATGGAGGGTGGTTATTTCTTACATTAGAAGAGAAAAAATAAATTAGAATAAAAAGAATATGAAAAAAGAATTTTAACATAAGACAAATGATAAGAGAAAAAACAAGGAGTGTGTCTGTGAGAGTATAAGGGATAGATTGAGTTGCCGGTAATTTTACGAGTTTGTTGAAGGAATTGAATATTTTTGGATAATTATTTTATCCGAAAGTTAGAATCAACAAAAAAAAAAAACACGTCATTTTAATAAGTATGTGTTTTGTCAACTCAGCATAACCCACCTATATTTTTTCGTTGTCAGATTCCACTAAAAATCAAAAGTGAAGGAAATGAAATAATGGAGGTTGAATAAAAATAAAATAGCAATAAAGGGAATGACATCCAATAATTAAAATTTAATATAAAAATTAAACAAATGAGATCTAAAAACTAACAAAGTTCATCATTAGTTTGGGACTACCGAGGGAACTTACACTTAGTATGATCACCACATTAGACTAGAAACTACACAAGTGAGGTTGATACCACATCCTTATAAAAAAAACTTTAAGGATGTGTTTGGTTTGCAAAACAGTAAGTACTGGACAGAATAGTACAAGACAGGACAACACAACACAAGACAGAACAACACAAGACAAATTTTTATGGTATTGAATAATTTCCTGTTTTATATGATTTTTGGGTGACGAAATGCTATTTTTGTATTTTAGACAACTTGTACTTGTGACAAAAAGTTGTGATGTGGTTTGGCGAGGGACAAAAATTGCAGTTTTTGTCCTGTCCCTTGCCTCCAGTTTGTCCTGTCCCTGAAACTGTTTTACAAACCAAACACTGGACAACTGGAGTTGTTCTGTCCTATCCTTCATTTTTTATCAAATCAAACGCACCCTAAGGCATCATTATATAGGTCTTTTTACTGATATGTTGTTCGAATTCTACTATTCTATATAATATTGAACTTTAACTCATACTTGACACATTAACATCTTTTATTCAAGTGTGTGACTCTCCAAGTTTGTAATTATGTGACATAGCGAAAATAAGTCAAATGGAAGCACATATTCAAAAAGGTTGGTCGATGGTAGTTTCATGGAAGGAGACTTACATATTTTTCTTTGATGAGAAGGGAGACTAAAATTTAGAAGAAACAAAAAATAAATTTGAAAGAGGAATTTGAACATGAGATGAGATAAGGGAAAAAGTAATATTGTGCATTTTGTTTGTGATAGTGTAAGAAATAGTGTAAATTGTTGGTATTTTTATAGGTTTGTTGAAGAAGTTTTAGATTTTCGATTAATTGTTTTAGCAAAAATTTAGACGCAATTAAAAAAACATCACATAATTTTAAATATGTAACAAATATGTATTTTGTCAACTTAACATAACACTTCTGCAATTTTTAATTGTCACATGCCACCAAAGATCAAAAGTGAAGGAATCTGAAATAACAGGGGTTGAATACAAAAATATGCATGAAAACAAATGACATCCAAAAACTAAATTTAAAGATAAAAAATTAAACAAATGATATCTAAAAACTAAAACAAAAAAAAAACAGCTCAACATAATGTTGTGACTTCTGGGGGATTGACACATCATCTTTATCCTATACGTTAAGGAATTAGGTATAAGGGTATATAATTTAAATTTTCTTTGACATTTACTCTTGCATTAAATGAAAAACTTTAACTAATACTTGACATACTAACATTTCTTCCTTAAGTATGAGACTCTTTGCATATGTGATCTACCATCATGAACCACTCCAGCTTCCCCCACAAATTTGAATCGAGCTATATTTCCATCTTTGGGCCTTTCGAGGGAGCCAACACTTGTGTGAGTTGACTCATAGACAGATAGCAACCACACAAATGAGAATGATATCACATTTTCATCCAATATTTTAAGGCACTGAGTGTATGAGTTTTTCACTTATATGTTATTCAACCTTCACTCTTCCACTCAATGTTGGACTGTAGCCGACACTTGATACACCACAAGATTATCTTTGTCATGTTTGACGAAATTCTAGCTCGTGCTTAGCACTGATATCCATACTAGTTTTCTAAAACTTTCAATTACCACATTCAAGAATTAGTCTCTACTGTTGCGAGCGAATAATACCCAATTTACACTTAGAAAATTTCAATGAAGTTTTTTTTTTTGTCGGAGAGGAAATTTTAAATCAGTGACTAAAACATTGATCAGTGCATTTTTTTTACGGGTTTTTGCACATTCTCTATAGTCTTGCATTTTGACATTTTGAGATATTTTTACGCGTAATTTAATATTTCATTGTGTTTCTATATTTTGGGCCTGATTTTAGCGCTGATGTAATTTTTGTATTTAATGTGTTCAAACCTCAGTTCACCGTAGACCATAACCTTGGTTGCAGTTATCCGATTAAGACGTGTAAATAGGTGTTGGAAAGATGAGAAATAGAGCTACAACATTCATGCTTGACTCAAAGCCCAATTTGGAGGTTTTGCTAGTAAAAAAATGTGAATCTCTGAAGCACCAAAGCTGACCGCGGGTTTTTGGATCACTTAACCTCTTTCTCTTTCTTTCCATTTTCTTTCAGTTTTCTTGCCTTTTTTTTTGCTTGATCACACACAACACACTATTTGTCTCTCCTTTTCCATTGCTCAACCAATATAAATCACAATTAAAACAGAAGAAAAAAATCTATTCAATTCTCACCCATTTATATTCACAGAACAAAACAAATGTTTTGTTGTTTTTGATTCTTGAAAATGGAATTATTTTTTGAGATACCCAGAAAAATAACTAGGGTTTATCGAGAGAAAAGTGAAGTGGGTTTAATTTAAATCAAGTTTCAATTTTCGGTTTAAGAGAGAAAGCTTCTTTTTTGTTTTATGATACTGGAATTCAACAGAACCTGTATAAACGAAGGTTGACGGTGCGACGAGGCAAGTTAATGGCAGGTGATGTCGAATTGCAGATAGAAGAAGGAATGGGAAGAAACACTGTTTCACTTTCTCAATAGTCAGTTTTTGTTCTGTTTTTTGTAAACAAAGTCTTGAACACGTGGCGTAATCTGGTGTATTAGAGATAACGGACAGACGAGATTTGTTGAATGGCACCTGCCTTTGGCGCCATAAACAATTTGTTTTATGAAGGATCTTGGAATAAAATAATTAAAAGGACACCACTTGATTGATTCTTCAAGACATCAAAAAGTCTTAGAACCGGCTATGATATACCCCACAACATGGGGTTGACGAATTGAAGAACCTGAGGGAATTCCTTCGTAGGAATATCATATAAGAAGATTTAATTGATTAGTTACAAAACATTGACATGTTATGCTATGCATTTGTCCTTTAAACAGAATATAATATGGAATTTCCGTTAATGATTGGTTACTCGAGAATGACATGTTTTATATAAGATATGCCGCACAAAGCATAATAAGTCTAACGACGCTTTTTGCTAAAAAAATAAGTCTAATGACGCTTTCTTGAATTTAATGATTGATTTATAGTTATTGCTGTTAGAATGACTTTCCAGGAAATAATCGGACAGTCAAACTTAAAAACAGAAACAAATCTTTCAAAAAAAAAAAAACTCAGGAATGACATCGACAGTATCTAAGATTCAATCTATTTATATAAACACAAATCACTCCTAAGCTACCAATCATTTTACAAGTGCTAGAAAGCTTAGAGCTTCATATAGACAGTTTAAGAGAAAAATACTGCCAATTTCTGAGCCCTTAACCACATTGTTCGCTTTCTTTTCTTATCCTAAGCTGAACTAAAAACAAATCAACTCGTAATTATAATGTATGCAGAACAACACTTCATGGCAAGTTATTTGGCAGCGGTCAGCGACTAGACCAGTTGGCGGAGAGACCAGATTATATTAGGACGTTCGACCCTAAAAAATAAATAAGATAAATATAACACAAAGAACTTCCAAGAACAGACTTCACAGAATCATCCGGTGAAGTCGTGAAGAGAACTCACAGCTGCTTATTTGATCATCATATCCAATGCATAACCTAACCAGAAAAACAGAAACCGGGAAAGAGAGTGGGAAGAGTGGAAGAAAAAAAAGGCGGGAAACCTTAAGATGTGATTCACAAACACAAACATAATGTCTATGTCCTCAAGAAAGGAAAAATCCTAGAGTTATCCAGCATCTCTCATCACCGTACTTCGCCCGGCTCCTCTAAAGTGAGCTCTCACTTTAGAGGACAAAGTAAAATAGTACAACCATTAATGAGAAAAAAAAATCAACTGTCGATATTTTAACACAATCAGGATTTGCAATAGTGCAATACATACAAATACAAAATATTATCAACAGTTGATTTATGGTTGAAAAATGAGATCACTTACTTTACTTTATCCTCCAAAGCAAATTGATCAAAAGAGCTAAAACTATTGGCAACAACCTTATATTTTAGGGCAAGGATCCTCTAAAGTGAGTAAAGTATAAAGTGAGAAAATCAACTCCGGATTGTTATGATGTACCCACAATATATACCTTTAATTTGGTTAATTAACAGTTGATATTGCTAACTTTACACTCAAAAGTGAGTTGCTCACTAGAGTTGCACAGAATTGCGATTGCAATAAGTGAAATATGGAAGCATCATTGTGAACATGAAAACGAAAAAAACTAAATAAAAGAGCTACAAGGCTGATGAGATTATATAAAGGCTGCAACTATGCATACAAGTGTTACTGAAGACCCTACATATATAGCTTAACAACCCAATAGTTTCAGGGAGAATTACCTGTTGAAATCATTTGCATTTCAGCATTTACTTAAAGAATATAAGTCAGCCAATTGCTCAAACACTACATGACGCAACTCATTGCAGCAACATCCAGGTTCAGTTGACCTTATATCGAAGCTTTACCTAACCATGACAATTGCTTGGAAAAAAGAAGAAAAGGAAAAGGGGAAAAAAAGAAGAAGAAAAAAAGGAAAAAAAAGAGAAAAAAATGCAGTGATTAATGCACACACTGAAACATAATACAAAGTTAAGCAGCTCTCATTGCTCCCAACACTTATCGGAGGGAAAAAAAATAAGACATGCTCTGAACCATAGAGCATCAGAATCTGACTGCATACCTTCATTTATACAAGAGAAAATCAACCCAGCAAAACTGTATCTCAAAGCTCCAATAGATTTCAATGTGAATATAACCTGCATTTGTTTTGGGTATAAACATGCCCACCGTACCACAGAACATGAGTAAATGAAATGGAACCTGCGGTGGGCCACAAAAGAATGTGGCTCGCAACCATGATCATCACTAGTAGATTCAGTTTAAACATTATTTCTACCCTAGGCCCAAAAAGTTTTAGATGTATAAAAGGGTCTCTCCGTTAATATAATTATAATTTCTGAAGGACTAGAAACCAAGAATATTCAGATTCTACCAGATTTTAAAAATAAACATAAAGACCCAAGATAGCAAATTGTGGCATCTTTAATTAAAAAAGAACAGTATAGTTAAAATAACATTCCAACATACATCAATCAACCAGTAAAAGAAGCATGATATAGTGTTGCATGGTTGATCATAACAAAAGCAGGTCATTTCTTGAAACCTTAAATCACACCAACAGCTGTGGAATTCTACATCTGACTTTTTCCAACCCAACCTGCAAAAAGAAATAAACAATCGAAGATGTTCATAAGCCAGCAGAGAATATTCTTGGGACCCAATCAAATACTCTCTAAGCATCCTGTGGTAATAGCACTTTGCCTAAGAGGAACAGTCTATGTTGCATCCTTAATTAGAATATGCTATTATCCCATAATCATTAACAGGTGCAAAAATCTTCAACCATAAACAAAACCATAATCTGTGCAGTGCTTTTTCTGGTAAGATTATGCTCTAGTGACGATAAATCATATCAGCATCCAGTAATGCATCTTCTCTGATCAGCCTTTAAAAGCAAGGAAATTTGATTATCCTCTTTTTTTAAGTACTCCTCGTTTGAGGTGAAATAACAGAAATCTATACTTATAGCTATGTTGTTGTCAAAAGCCAGGTAGAAACTTTGAAATCATTGAGATCCACCACTCCTGTAAAGCACACAGAAAGCAACTTAGTTTTAATAATAAACAGGTAAGTAATCAAATTTGTTCTATAATTAACATTATTAGCTATTTACCAGGGCGAGGTTGCTTAACATTTCCCACTTCTGACTTCTTCCACGCATTTCCACCCTGCATCAAAGAATAAATAAGCTGAGATTTGGCAACATCTAACCTTTTACATGATTAATGTCAATGTTCAACAGTAGGACTTGCCATACCTGAGTTATCATCAGCTCCTGCATTTTCAGTCCACCCATTGAACTTTGTGTTCTCATTCTCAGAAATCAGTATCCCATTGGCATTCATGTTTGTTAAGTCCTTCACATTTAAAATTGGTTCCTGTGTGGCATTTTCAAGATGTTTTGAATTTCCTTCACTTGTACCATTTTCTCCATCACTCATATGGGGCTTATCACCTGCAGATCCAGAACCAAATTTTGTTTTTTCTTTTGATTCATACTCCTTGAAATTTATTGGGGACGGCACACTCCCATCATCATATTGCTGGTGATTTTCTGATTTTGATTTAGATAAGGTTTTCTCTTGATGCTCTGATCTTTCATCTTTATTTTCATAATCATCACTGCAGTGATGCTTGGCATTAGGAGACTTTGACCTGAATCTTTTGTGCTCAAAATCGCTCTCGTCTCTACGTGATGAAGTGCCTCCTTTGTCATGCTTACCTTCTGATGATATTGACCTGGAACGCCTTCTATCACGATGCTTTGATTTCTTATCTCTATTTTCACCAGACTTACCTTTAGAATGATGCTTCCCTTCATCAGACTCTGACCTGTTACATTTTGTATCATGATGTTTTGACTTTGCATGTTTGCGTCCATCCTCTCTGACATCAGCCCGGTCTCTATTTTCAATAGATCTTGATCTGGAGTGCCTTTTATCACCATGTCTTGATCTTCTACTTCTGTTCTCATCCGATCTTCCAGACAAGTGTCGCTTATCGTCCACAGATTTTGACCTGGACCGCTTCTTATGCCTGGATCTGCTTTCATCCACTTTCCGTGGGGATGATCGCCTCCTCTGAGGCTTCTCGCCCACAGATACGGACCTGGACCTCCTTCGCTCTCTATGTTTGGGCATTTCGTGTAAGATTTCTTCGTTTTTGTCAGAGGAGTTAAGCTTATCATCTGAAGATATTGACCTTCTACTTCTGTTTTCATCAAATTTATCAGACAAGTGATGCTTATCGTCCACAGATTTTGACCTGGACCGCTTCTTGTGCCTGGGTCTGCTTTCATCCACTTTTCTTGGAGAAGATCGGCCCCTGTGAGGCTTCTCCTCATCCACAGATGCTGACCTTGACCGCCTTCGCTCTCTTTGTTTGGCCTTCTCATTCACGGGTTCTTCATTTTTGACAACGAAGTTAAGCTTATCATCTGAAGATCTTGACCTCGAGCGCCTTCTGTTTCTTGCTTTCTTTTCATCAACCTTCGGAGAAGACCTACTTCCTCTGCGATTGCTTGGAGAACCAGAATCAGCACGAGACTGTTTCCTTCCTCTATAAGATGAACTTCCTCCATGACGTTTTGGAGAAACAGGGGATCTCCTTGCATGAGGACTCACACTCCTACTTCTGTTTCTTCTTGAACCAGATGAATGGTTATCAAGAAATCTATCTGAATCTCGTCGCCTGTACCTATCACTATGTTCCCTGCTGTCTCTATAGGACCTCCATTCCCTTTCATACCTCGAATGATGATGGAACCTCAATGGAGACCTAGACCGACGAGCCTTAGAATAGCGGGGAGGTGAGTAGGAACGAGACTTTCTCCTTCTGTAATTGATAGGAGATTTTGACTTTGATCGTGATCGTTCAGGAGGGGGAGAAGGTGATCTACAAAAGGGAATTGAATTTTAGCTTTAGAGAGACCTTTGAAAACAAAAGGCAATGTGATAATCGAAGATACACAATTAAAAAAATTATGTTAAACAAGATTTTGTCACCATAGTTTATTTCAAATAAAACATGATTGGTATAAAATTGCCAATTGGCAGGCCAACCAACAATATATTACTTCCTTCTTACCTTTGCTGCCTTCATCTTCTACATACAAAACCCTACCATTTCTAAAGAAAAAAAAAGGAACTTCATTTAATTAAAAAATTTCAACCACACCGCTCTTAAGTATGAAACCTAAAATAATTTTGCTAGTTATTAAGGCATGAGCATTATGTACTTTAACAGAATTACTTATCCAAATTGTACACCTTTTAGTTCACACATTGTAACTTGACAGTCTTAACCACAGGCATTTAAGGCTTTTTTTGCTTAATTTGTTACATCTTAGTTTTTTCAAGCACCGCATATAGAGTACATGATTCCTAGAATTCATATGCAGGGCATGCTACTAAAAGAATATCAAACAGTTACAGAATTAAAAAAGTTAAAGAAATTAAACAATGAACAAAAAAGTACTCCCTCCGTTTCAAAATGAGTGTCACTAGAGCAAAAAAAATGTTTTGAAATGAATGACTTTCAATTTTACATCTTTTCAATTGTACCCCTATATACACTACTCCCAAAATAGTACTTTTACTTTGCATTTATGATAGTAAAAAAGACATCAATATTTTATAGGGATAGTTTGGTAAAATGACTATTCTCTTTCTTCTAATCATTGTATTTCTTAATGTGTGTGTAAAAAACCTTAAACAATATTCATTTTGAAATGGAGGGAGTATAAATTATCATTAAAACAACCAACAAAATATCACACCTGGATTTCTGTTTCGTCTCTTTTTCTTCAATTTCAAGTCCATCAGGATTCAATTTCTTACTTATTTCTAAAGCTCGTGCTGCCGCTAAATCTGTGGCAGATTTCATGGTTGCAGCTCGGTTAGCAGCCTGCTGGGCAGTCATATTTTGTTGCATAATCAGTGCTTGCTGGAATTGCATCTGTTGCATGGCAACAGCTTGCTGCATCATCAAAGGAAGAGAAGATGAAGTAAGTGAAGAATTCATAGTTGGTTTTGGTGGAAGTGACTTTGCCATTTCAACATTCAAAGGACGCCCCCCAACATCAATGTTGTTTAATGCCATAGCAGCAGCTGCCTCTTCAGGTTTTGAGTATTCTATATAAGCAAAATGCTTTGAATCAGTTATTGTACATTCAACAACAGTACCACAGAAACCAAAGAGTTGTTTTAGCTGTTCCACGGTGAGAAGTGGACTAAGATTGCTAACTTGAAGAGTTTTCTTCAACACATCCTCCTTATTGGCTTTATCAGGTGAGCCTGATAATGGTAGCAAAATCAGTGGTAAGAAACAACTAGAAAGAGTAAAAAAAACAATAGAAAAAGAAGTGCAATATCAAGGAGTAATTACTCCTCGTAGCTGGGAAATGAAGAACGTACCATCAACATAAAACAAAAATTAATATAGCACACAACATACCCGCAGAATCTTTTGCTGACTGAGCTGCATGAGCTTGAAGGGCTTGGGCAGCAACTATTGCCTGAGCAGCGGCCATTGCAGCAGCAGAAGGTGCCATCGGAGCCTGGCTAAGTGTTCCCATTGAAGTTGTCGCAGCTAAGGCAGTCATTAGCAGATTATGAGGTGGGTGATTCAAATTACAATCAACTTTTGCACAGCGCCCACTCAGGTAGTCACGACAAACTTCCCCAAGTGTGGCCCCAATTCCTGGCAAAATAGCACCTCCAGAAGCTCCAGCAACAATTCCTGGAATCATTCCCAACAATCCTGGGAAAGCCCCTGAGACGGAGCCAGAGTAATTCGGCATGTTGGGCATAGTTTGATTAACCATATTTGGATATGAAGATGTAGGAGCTAAACCCAGCAGCCCTCCATTACTATTACCTACAACAACAAACCAAGGAATTGAGATTTGACTACCATAGAGATTATTGAGCCAAAAAAACGGATATGTGTGTACTGTGTAGCAATAAAATCATCTTTATTTATTTTTTAATCCAAGATTTTATGATCCAGCATAACTTATATCAAGAATGAAAATGAGTGACTTTAGCAACAATCCCATTATTCAAAATCAAGGAAACTTTGTTTTTAACTTCGGTATTTGTTACTCTATTTAGATTTAGACCATAGTGTTTCCTTCCTACTCGCAACAATAAACAAAACAAACCAACTTATACATATAAAGGAGAAACCAATAACAACTGGTAGTTATTAATCCCAGATAGCGGCACGAAGCATCCACCCTTAAAACACTAAAGCGGGTTAACGGCTACTCTGAATTTTTTTATACATATTAAATAGTATATAACACATTTTGTTTCTGAAACAGTTAACGGTAGTTAAGGCCACAAGCCCACAATAACGGCCTCTAAAGCAAACTATTATGCTACATATTTCCAATAGTGACCAGTGGGCACTATGCCGCTATAGCACTCTATTAACAACATATAAAGAACAAGTCAAAAGAATCACATTGCAGGTATACATATTCACATTCACATACAATAAACAGCAGAGAATTTGTTTGCAACTAAAGATGAATACCTGCACTGAAAAACACAGGGAATGGACTACCATTGATTGGCCTGCCATTACATTCAACATTAACCATATAATTCCCTCTCTTAGGCACCACATAAGTAACCGTATACGTCCCATCCCCCATATCCTTCACAATCCCTTCTTGATCAGACCCTCCAACACCCAAACCCGGCGTCACTTTCACAGTAATCTGTGCACCCCCAACCGAAACCTTCCTTTCATTAGCATCCTTAGTCACCACGGCGAAGGAAGAAGCAGCACAGGCCGTTCCTCCAGCAATTCCAGTACCAGCAGCAGTACACTTGGAAGGATCCACCGGCCCAATTGGCTTATGAGCCAAATCCTCATAATCATCGGAATCACTATCGGAATTTGATGCTCTCTTCTCATGACTTTTCACCAAACCCTTAAAAGTTGCTTCAAAAGCGGCTTTTGCAGCAGCGTCTTTCTCAGCCTCGCTCTTGATCTTGGCTTCTTCAGCTTGTTTCATCCATACCGGTTTCACAACGGCCAAACTTCGATCAGCCATTAACCCTAACAACGAAAATTGACGAATCTTCAATTGAATTCTTAATTGATAAAGTAAATAAATCTTCAACTGAACATAGTATTGAAATTGGAACAATAAACCCTAGGGAAAAAAGGTGAAAATAAAATGAAAAATTGATGTTAAATTTGGAGAAATTCGAAAGAGAAAAGAAAATTGAGCAGAGAAAAAAGGACGGAGGAAGATATAGGAAAATATAATCAGGGAATTTTGGGGAAGAAAACGTGATATGACTGTTATGGGTTTGAGGGAATTAGAGAGTACCGAAAGGGAAGGGGGTAGAATGGGAAAAGAGTTAGAAATAGCGGAGAAGTCGTTCGTACCTTTTCGATGTGTGGCGGCCAAGTTTGGTGATGGAGGTTTGGGACGAAATCAATCAATGAATAAATCAATCCTCTGATGCACGACACAAAGCAAAAGGGTCAGTTTGATCTATAACAAAGCATATGCGTACGTCCGTTTTTGCTTTGCGTTTTTATTTTAATTTAATATAATTAATATATAAAATATCAAATATCTTCCCAGATTCTTTTAAGTTTTATATGTTTGTTTCACATAGATATTTAAGGCAAAGTTATGGAGATAAAATTGATGTCAAGTTTCAGCCTCATCCTCTTAAACGTATATCAGTTTTGACTTGACGGACATAACAATTTTGGCTTAACGGAGGTTGACAGAAATAACTTATCCGAAATAAACTTGAAACTTAAATGACCTATTTGAAACCTTAGAAACTTAAAGGACCCTATCTGAACGTGAAACTTAAAAGACCCTGGAAGGTATTTGACCTATATAAAAAGTACCACTTGCATAAAAACTAGCCATTTGTAACACGGAAATACTAAAGAGTGCCCTTAAGGTATTGGTCAAGATGATAAATTTAGAAATGTTGTATTGAAAAGTGGTGAAAAGTGATAAATTTACTTTTTAAAAAGTTATAAAATCGCTAAATTCAATGCAAACTTATCATTTTTTGTTTTCTTAACTAGTGTCATAAAGGCATCGGTTAGCATAACCCAAAAATATATTATCCCAAAGGCCAACAACACTTGGATCGTTTGCTGTGGATTAAAAAAATAATAATATTCGTTACGGTGCGGGCGTGTGGCTGGTGGTCTAAAAGGATGATCTTCGTAGTAACTATTGGTGACATTTCACATGGGAAAGGTTAATCCTTTCCCACCATGGGAAAGTTGGATTCAATGATTAGATTAAGTGAATAACATATTCTTAACATGCTCTTTCAATACTAAATTTTTCTTCACACTATCTTTCAACAATTTTAAAATTCTAAAAATGAATTTTTAAAAATTAAAAAAATATAAAAAATTCAGATATTTTTTTTTTTAAATTCTGTAATTCATTTATTGAATGTTAGAATTTTTTTTTTGAAAAAATGAAAAAAAAATTGTTCTGAATTTTATTTTCTTAGAAAAATAAAAAACTTTAATTTCAAAATATTTTTTTAGGGTTTCTATTTTATTTTTCAGAACATCTTATTTTATTATGAAATTAAAAAATATATTCTTTTTAGAAAAATAAAAACTTATCTTAGTTTCCAAAATTTTATTTTTATTGAGATAATTATTTTTTTTTGCAAAAAAAAATAAAATTCTAACATTCATTAAATGAATTACAGAATTAAAAAAAAATTATATGAATTTTTTTATATTTTTTAAATTTCTGAAAATTAATTTTCAAAATTTTTAAATTGTTAGAAGATAGTGTGAAGAAAAATCTAGTGTTAAGAGAATATGTTCTTCACTTAATCTAATTATTGAATCAACTTTTCTATGGTGGGAAAGGATTAACCTTTCCCATGTGAACACACATCGTAACTATTTGGTTAGGTGGCATTTAGGGTGGGTGAGGGAAAGAGTTTCCTATGATGGAAAAGGCTGGTTTTTAAGGACAGCTGGAGGTTGTCACCTGTTGAGTCCAAACAAAAAAGAAAAACTCTAGCTTTTATATTTTAATATTGTCTATCCTTTTACTGATTCACCACCCCTTTTATCATGACAGCATAAACTACTTTTACTAACAATTTATTTTTAATATACACCATCTTATTTTGTATCAGAATTCTTTTCTAACTCAAACATAAAACTGTAAGTTTGGTGAAGTTCTTCATAGGAAAACCCAGCAAAGCCAAAAAACCAAATACTCTCCTACTATTGTTTAAGGAAAGATTCTTTGAAAACATCAATTTTTCTTTCACTTGCTGAGAGAATTTTGACAATGGCTGTTAGAGAATTTCCTTCAAATTTGTTCAACCACACCCATCAGATCTAGAACAGCTATTGTTTTTAGTCAAAGAAATGTAAAGTTTTTCACAATATGTACAATTTACCCACTTAATATGTACAGTTAAAAAAGGTTATGGTTCTATTGATGTGGTGATTTTCTACATCTGTACATTTTCTTGTTGTTGTTTTTTAGATCTGAACTTTTAGTAAGAAAAATTGGTGGAGATGATGAAGATTCCATTGTAGAACACATGAAGATGAATAATTAATTTTTAATTAAAATTATGTTAAAATAAGTTGACATATCTCAATAATCTGAGTTTTTTTTTTTTTTTTTGGGACAAATCTTAGAAAGAAGAAGAAAAATTACAAGGGTGATGGTGAGCGGTCAAAACACAGTAAAGGAAGAAGAGGAAGCATGTTTTCTGTGTGAATACAATATTCATTTGATATTTAAATAAGTAAAAAGGGTAATTTAATTAGTTAAGGCAATTAAATTTTCTCACCAAAAAAGTAATTGAATTTAATTAGTCAGAGAATGATTTCCTTTTTCAAAAGAAGAACACCGTACCAAAAAAGTGAACAACAAGTTGCCAGTGTTTAATCTTACTCGTTGAATATTTTTATTATTATATCAATGGTTCAAATTTAACTTTCCCATAATGGGAAAATACTCTCCTTTCCTAGGCTAAATGCCACCATTTGGTTAAATAAGTGTATCAATTTCTTTTAAACCACGCTGTTTTTTGTACGTAATATGAGTGGAAAGTGGTCCCAATTTTACGTTGGAGCTAATAGAGTAAGTATATGTTTCGTTGCCCGGTGTGGCAGCCAAAACGTGAGTTTACTCCTTCAAAATCAATTTTATTGTGTTTAGTTCTTCTACACTTCTTTGCTGCTAGCATGCATTTTACTTTTCAGAATGAATTTTGGATGAAGTCAAATTCCTAGCTTCTTAAAAACAATTATCTCAGCGTGAGTTTTGCTTCTATCAATTTCTCTCTTTTGCCCTTGAATTTAATTGCCTTTCTCTTAGCTCATAACTTTTATTTTCACACATGTTAAAATCCATCTTGGTCATTTACACATCCAAAAGCAATTCTAATGCAAAATATCCAAAAATCAATTTTCATAAAAATCACTTTTGTTTTGAAGTATTCAAACATATTGTAAAAAAAAAGTATTCAAACATAAATTATTTTATATTCAATTCACTTTTAACCAAAATCAATTTTATCAAAATCAATTATCGTCGTCGTATAACCAAACGCACACTAAGGTGATATGGGTGTTTTTAGGTTGGATTATCTCTTGTAGTAGAATTTTGGCCCTTGTCACCCACCTGATTTGGACGTGTTTACTAATAGGGACTAGGAATTTTTCTCGTTTCTTCTTTGTTGCTCCCTTCTTTTGGGTTGTTTTCTGTAGTGCGACTTGTAATGTCATTTGTTTATTGTGGGGTTAAACGTGGTTTTGGTCCTTGCATATCTCAACTTTTAATTTTGATCCCCTAAAATTTTCGATTAACTTTTAATCCTTCAAAAGTTTTCCATCCACACGTTTGATCTCTGTTGTCAAATGTCTCTAAAGGTGGATGAAGTGACAGTGTCACATGACAAAAAAATGTATTTTAATTAATTTGTGCTGCCATACAAACTGGCGGCAATTAAATTGATCCACGATCACAAAACCATATGAATATTGCCAATCAATTTTGGACACGGAGAGAAACAAAATTCAAAAGTCTATATAACGACAATCAAAGAGGAATAAATTGTTACCAACAAAAAAAAATATTGCGTGCAATAAATATTTATTTTCGCCTATGTAATGTTTTCTAATCTATTATATATTTAAGTATAAAAGTAAAAACTAAAAGTATATTTTAAAAAAATAACAGAAAACATTTCATGTATTATTTTAAGATATAAAAAGTTAAAATACATTTAAAGGTAGTGTGATCTATTTAATAAAATTATACAAAAACAAAAGTAACTCAAAATATAAAATAAAATGTATTATTAAGATATAGTAAATGTTTGAAAATTACTATTGGACACAAAAAGTGGTGATTTGATAGACTTTCTAAGAGAGATATTATTAGGGAGTTTCGGTGCAGTCATATTATTAATTGTTTATTATTGATTATAAAGCACAACTAATAGTTGAACGACAAAACACGAGACAACCCAACATTGTTCATGGTTGTTATGTAAAGACATTCAAACATGTGGATAATCATATTTCGCTAAGTGTTGATGTTATTTTTTCAGATTCACATGTGTAACATCTCATCTCCCCATCTTCACTCTTGCCTCTTCCATCTCTTAACGAATTAAATCATAACTTTCACTTTCAATCAAATCTTTTATTTTTCCCTTTTTCTCATATGCTCAGTGGTGGTTTTTTAGCTACCAAATAACTCATTTCGTAAGGTGCGAAGAAGGAAGGTACACATCCTTAATTACCCTTTTTTTATATACTGTGCATTTTATTTCATAATTACGCATTTTATATTTTTCCTTTTTTACTAACAAGATCATCTTTGTATGGATTGTTTATGTCAGATAATTTGATTATACTTCTTGGATTTGCAATTGATTCATTCAACAAAAACATTTTCTATCTATCATCTTGATTCGTGTGATATTCCCGTGACATTACATGGGGATATCCACAGACAACGTAACTGGACTTGTTCTTGCGGTTTCTTCAAGCATTTTCATTGGCACTAGTTTTATTGTTAAAAAGATGGGGCTAAAAAAATCCAGCACCAGAGGAAGAAGCGCAGGTTCACCTTCTTGAATTAATGTGCTTACTCTTTGATACCCTAAATTTTTATTTGTTGTGAATTGTTGAATTCTCAATTGTTTTCTTTTAATCATTTTTTTTTTTGATTTGACCAGCCTCGGGAGGACATGCATATTTGTATGAACCTTGGTGGTGGATTGGAATGATCTCAAGTATGTGATTTTGCAGGTTTTGTGTTTCTTTTTTTGATTACCCCATTTTTTGAGTTTTATACACACACACACCCAATATTATCTGTGACAGATTTTGTTGGATATTAGATATAGTTGGTGCATATTATATTTTTTTCCTGCATATGTATGTCTAAGTCAAACATATATTTGATTCAAAATAACTTTAAACATTAGAGTTGTTTTATTTTTTTCATTTAATGTGTGCGATTCCTCAACTGCATGATTTCGTGTTTTCCTCCACGAGAGAGAATCTAAATCCTTTCACTTTGTGCTTTGCAAAATTCTTTATTCAATTACTAATGAAAGATTGTTTTATGTTTATAAAAAGAGTTAAATAGTATGCTAATGACACGTTCATTATGGATTCAAACGTCTCTGCAAATTATTTTATTGCACTAACATTTGAATTATTTGAAGAGGTAAATCATATCAATTACTTATTGGCCCTGTCAGTATTTAATACCCGACATTGTCAAATAGATGTTATTGATGGAGTTCTTTCATCTAAATTTAATAAGTTTCATCTCATCAAACTAATTATACACATAAATGCCTCAAATTTTACAGTGATTGTTGGAGAAATTGCCAATTTTGCAGCTTATGCATTTGCACCTGCAATACTTGTGACTCCATTAGGAGCTTTAAGCATCATTGTTAGGTAAGAAACATGAAAGTCTCAACATATATTTAGGACGTTTTTGTTTTCTTCAACACAAGCATGGATTGACATCTTCTACCATATATTTAAATTGAATGTTTGCATTAAAGTAGTTGTAAACACGTACCATGATGCAGTGCAGTACTAGCTCATTTCATATTGGAAGAGAAATTGCACATCTTTGGCATGCTTGGATGTGCTCTTTGTATGGTGGGATCTACAACTATTGTTTTGCATGCTCCACATGAAAGAATTATTCATTCCGTGAGGGAAGTGTGGCATCTTGCCACAGAGCCAGGTATTTTTTAATCGTTGATTGTTTAGTTTCAACATTTTCTCTCATTGAATTGTTGAAAAATATTGTCAACCAACTCTATAATTTATGACCACTACAAACATCTCGAGTGCCAAGTCACACATAATCATCGATCGCATACCACAGATGTATGACACCAATCATAATTTTATAAAAGTACTGTGAATATATATGACTAAGATGTGTGGAGACATGTTGTCCTCAATGATTTCTTCATCATCTAAGGAAAATATATCATAAGATTCAACAGATTCAGAAAAAAAATATAAATCTGACAACAATATAAAAAGTAGGCGGAGTTTAAATAAAAAACTAAGCTCTGTTTGATAAAAATAGCGGATAGTTTATAGCTGATGACCGATAACTGATAAGCTAACTGAAGTGTATGGTAAAAATAGCGGTTCAATTAGCTGATAAATGTAAAATGACATAAAGGGTATTTTTAATTCATAATAGAAATTATATCAATTAATATTTAAGTATTTGTAATTTTATAAACTAATTTTTCTTTAAAAAAAATACTTTAAATTTATTAATTTAATATATCCTATGTATTATAAATTAAATTTTATTCACTAAAATTTCATCTTATATTTATTATCATTTAAGTGTTTCCACTTTATAAAGAAAATAACACTTACCTCAAAAAAAAAAAAAGATAACACCAACGGAGTAATACTAATAAAGTAACACTTAGAATAAAGAAAATAACACTTACCTCAAAAAAAAAAAAAGTAACACTAATAGAGTAATATTAATAAAGTAACACTAACAAAGAATAAAAAAAATAACACTTACCTCAAAAAAAAAAAAAAGTAACGCTAATAGAGTAATAGTATTTTGTTCCGTTAAAAAAAACGAAGGTATATATTTTTTCAAAACAAAAAAAAAAGGTCAGCTAGTATATATACAAAAATCGTAATAAAGGGACAGTAGTATTTATTACGTAGCTTATTATAATAAATTGTAATGGATAAAAATGGAATTTAAATGAAATAATAAGGGTAAAATTGGGAGAAAAAGTGAGAAGCTATAAGCTATAAGCTCAAACGCTACTTGGAATAGCGTCTGAAAAATAACTTATAAGCTCGTGAAATAAGATATAAGCTCGTGGTGAAAAGACATCACTAAACAGAGCTTTTTTTATCAAACAAATTTATAAGCTAATCACTATTCGTTATAAGCTCATTTTTGGGTCTTACCAAACAGGTTTGTGTCCACCACTAAGTAATGTGTGACTCAATTTTTTTTAAATACTATAAAATATCCAACAATCTTGTCAAAACCCAAAGAAGAATGATATACGAGTAGGATAAACTGTGACCTTGATGTATTTGACTTGATTATGGTCAATTAAACTAACTATCCTTTCCCTACCTATTGAACAGGTTTTATTGTCTATACTTGTGTAGTTGTGGTTCTAGTTTTTGTCCTCATTTTCTACTGTGTTCCAAGATATGGCGAGAGACATCTTGTCGTATATGTTGGAATATGTTCTCTCACTGGCTCACTTACGGTATTGATTATATTCTAAATACGCACGTGTTGTTCATAATTATGTATGTATTATATAATAATCTCAATGGTGATTATTGTTACATAGGTTATGGGTGTGAAAGCCGTGGGAATAGCTATAAAGCTTACAATTGAAGAGACAAATCAATTCACTTACTTCCAAACTTGGTTTTTTACTTTGTTTGTTATAGGATGTTGTATCTTGCAAATCAACTACCTGAACAAGGTAAGTTACGATGTAAATGAGTATACTCAATATTGAAAAAACACACACACATACATAATCATCGTAACATTTGAGTAATGTTACACCGTTGAAAATAGGAGGAACGAAACAATTTATTAAGCTAAAAAAATATTGTAGCGATATTTATTAACTTTTAAAACATGTTTCAGGCCTTGGACACCTTTAACACAGCGGTTGTATCACCAGTTTACTACGTCATGTTTACATCACTTACCATCTTTGCCAGCATAATCATGTTTAAGGTATCTCTCTCTCTCACACATTTGGACACATGATAACCTACATCAACAACAAAAATGTTTGATCAATTAATGGATTAACTTTATAAATGAACCAAACAACATCATTATGATACATAATAAATCAAGTGCTCAGAGATGCCAATTATATTTAAGTTATTATTATTAATATTTTTTATAGTTTTTCTTTGATATTTGTTTGCCTTCTTGACTTATGAAGCACTTTTATAAACACCAAAATCATCATTTACATTGATACATAGACATAGACACCGAAAATAATTTAAGAAAATGATAAAGATTAAATATAACCACACACATTAATGTTGTTTGAGTGTCAAACACACTTTCAACATGGAGTGTTTGTGGTGTGACATATCTATCTAACAAGTGAACTATTATACTGATGTTTGTCTTGTTAAACTTGTTTGTATTACTAATATTCTCACTATGTTCATTGAAAATTTGCAAATGGATTGTGATTCTTAAAATGCTTTTATGTATTTTTTCTTGTCTAGGACTGGGACTCACAAAACGCATCACAAATTGCTACTGAGTTATGTGGCTTTGTCACAATTTTATCAGGAACATTTCTCCTTCACAAGACAAAAGATATGGGAAATAAACCACCCGAACAATCTCCTGCTTCTTCAACACCAGACCAAGCTAATACTGATAATAACCCAAGCACATGAAAAATGCATGGATTATTAAACTAACAACTGTCTTTCATATTTGTTCGCGAACTAAACAAGTTTGAAAAAAACGATTTCATAGAAAAGAAGCACATAGAAAGAGTGAGTGAGTGACACTGTCCCATTTAAACAAGCTTGTAGTGTTGAAAATGACAAAGCAGAAAGCATAATGTGAATGTGAAAGACTAAAGGAAACATTTATGAAGGAAAAAAATCCATATAAAAGTATCTCAATCTAGGTTGTAATACTTTTTTTCTTGTTATCGACATTCTTATTTTTTATGTGCAATTTTGAAGTGCTAATAATAGCCAAAAGAGTATTCATTAATTTATGAGTTTGTTGTTCAAAAAAAAAATTGATGAGTTTGAATTAGAATCTTTTGATAATTTTTACTGCGGTTTTCATACCCTTTCTTCAATATATTATCATGGAATAAACACGTTAAAGTGTACACCTAGCAATACCAAGCAAAAAGAAGCATGGAATGAACAAAACGTGAACAGCAGGATTCGAACCTGCGCAGACAGAGCCCACATGATTTCTAGTCATGCCTAATAACCACTCCCACCTGTCCACCTCAACAAATTTTTTTGTCTTATTACTTTATTATTATAAAAATATTATTATAAATCTTCAGAAAATTGAAATATTATTATTCCGAAAAAATAATAAATAGAAAAATAATTTGCTGAGAAATTTTCGATCTCAGCTTTGATTCCACATTATGTTACATTTTCTCGGGAAAATTTCACTTTCCGGGAAAATCACTGATATCTTTCTTTTCTCTTGAATTTCGCGATTTTCGAAAAGAATCAATCAATTGTCAAAAATTCTGGAATGTGAAAAAAAAAAAAATCAAACGATTTTAACGATCTTCGTGTACTCGATGCAATCAGAATTGTTGGAGGAAGAAGAAGAAGAAGATAGCGTTGGGTTTTGGTGCCAATGATTCCTCCAAGAAGGAAGAAATGGACAGAAGCAGAAGAGAAAACCCTAATCGACAAGTATGGTGAGATGGTTACCGATGGTTCTCTGGCGAAGATGAGAACTCGCGAGAAGAAGTTTAAACCGATTGCTTGTTATGTGAATTCGGTTCATCATGTTCGCGATCCGGTGGTTTATCCTTGGCAATGGAGTTGGAAAGATGTTTCTACGAAGGTTCAGAATATGAGGCATCAGTATCTGTTGGTGAAGCAGAAGATCAAGAAAGGAGAGTTTTCTGGTGGAGAGTGTGATGGGAGTAGCGAGTTTGATTGGGTGGAGGGCTTAACTCATTGGTCTAATTTTCTTAGGTATAAGGAAGTTTTTGGTGATGTTGCACTTGTTGTTGGTGGTGGTGCTGAGCATGGTGGAAATAATGAGTTGTTAGGATTTGCGGATGGTGATCGGGGAGATCGAGATGGGTTTCTTGGTAGTGGTGGTGGAGGAATGGATATGGCTGAGTTTGGGCATATGGGTCATTCAGGGGACGGGGATGGTGATTTTGCTGTTGCTATGGATGGAGTTGATAATGAGGTGATAGGTTTAGGGTTTGAGTATGAGGCTGAAGAAGGGGAGGTGAATTTTAATGGGAATGGAGGGATGAGAGAGGATGCGGAGAATGGTTATGTGTATGAGGAAGGGGAAGTGACGGGTTCGAATTTGAAGAAGAAGAGGAAGGTTGTGAAGGGGATGGAAAAAAAGATGTGGAGGGTTTTTGCTAATCAGTTGGGGCAGTTGAGGGAAATGGAGGTTCGGTTTGAGCAGCGCGAGATGGATAGGGAGCGCGAGAGGCAGAGGAGGGAGAGTTTGCGAGCAGAGTGGGAAAAGAGATTTGAGGATAGGGAAAAGGAGAGGGAGGAAAGGGAGAAGGAGAGGGAAAAGGTTAGGAGGCAGAGGGTGTCTGAGTGGGAAGCGATAGATAAGGAAAATGAAGAGAAGGAAAGGAAAAGAAGAGAGGAAGAGTTGATTCGTGAGAGGGAACTGGAAGAGAGAATGAATTGCAGGAGGCTGGAATGGAAGAAGAGGATTGACGATATGCTAAATCAGCACCGAGCAGAAATGGGACAAGTGCAGACTCGGATTCTTCACGAACAACAGAATCTTAGCAGCCAATTGCTCGGTATATTCTCACAGTGGACTGCCCAACCTGCTGCCCTATCGGATCATACTAGTGCTAGCAACCATTATCTTTCACAAATGATGCAAAATTTGCATCATGTAAATGGCATTGTTCATGAAGACACTAGGGTTGAGGGGGATAATCAAGAAGATCAATTCATTGTTGATGGATAATTTATCTCTGCCATTTTTGTGTTTCCTTGCTGAGGTGTCCAGGAACATTTCTGTCGCAAGAAGTGGCGTAAAATGCACATATTGTTCAATGCATTCATTTCTGTAATCTCTTCAAGTAGGTATTGTTGTATACTGTGTCTAGTTTATTTATAATATCAGTGTAACTAATCTTCTATAATAATGATGCTTTTTGTTCCTTTTGTATTGAACAATGAAACTCTTAGTGTAAAGGTCACTTTTTTTGTCCAATACATGTTTTAAATGATTCTATTTAAGCTCTCAATTCTTTAATGCACATAAACTGAAGGAGTAAGTTTCTATCAGTTCTTTAATATGCAATCCAACTCATTGTAATGCCAATGCAACAGCAGATACCTCTACAATCTAGAGTGCTGCATCAATTTTTTTTAATTGTTTCCTGCTACCATTTGACTAGTATTAGGATAGGTTAATTATGGCTTTGTTTTCAGCCTCATGGACTTGAAAATGTGGTACTGTGTGCTTAGAAGAATGCAATGTGAAGGGAAACACAAAAAAGATATTGAGGGATCTATCTGAGTTTATATCTACTTCATTTAGTTCTTTAATTTTTTACTCTTATGAAGTTTCTGTGCTTGTGCATATGATCATGGAATCTCGTCCGTAATCTTAAGTTACTTCATCTTCATTTTATGATTTATTGCATTCGTTTTGTATATTTGGTTTATAACATTATGGTAAAGAGAGCTAGGAACCAAGTCGTCTCGGCCTACGAATCTAGTGTACCTTTATCTCTACAGTTCATCCAGAACAGCAACTATTCAATCTTATCTGGAAGTGGCGAGGACCGGAATGTATAAAGCTGTTTTTATGGAAGGAAGGTCACACTTGTTTAATAACCAAAGGTAGATAAATAAATTACCATTGTGGCAGCACAAGCGATTGGTTTAGTTAGGAGTCTTGCTGTGATGAATGAAATAAAAGGGAGGTCTCGTAGTGCCATTCAATCCACAATTAGCTGGAGCTGTCCGGATGAAGGTACAGTGGCTTTAAATAGCGATGGTTCGGTAGCTGGCCCGTTGGGAACAGCAGGTTGTGGAGGTATACTGAAAAACACTCAAATTTCATAGTAGCGTTTGCAGCAAATATCGGGACTTGCTCTGTGGTCCAGTCAGAGTTGTGGGGGATTCTACACGGGCTTCAAGTTGCAAAAAGTAGAGGATTTCGGCATGTTCGTGTAGATTCAGATTCTGCTGAAGCTATCAATCTGATTACAGAAGGTGCAGCAGAGTACATACCACTCATCGTTCATCAATTAGTTCATATGATCCATCTTCTTGTGCGACAGTTTAGAGTCTGTAGCGGAATCATATTCTACGGGAGCCCAACCAATTTCTGCTCCCTATTATTCACCCAAAAAACGAAGAAGCTAGGAACCAAGTCGTGTGATAACTTCACTAGAACTTTTTCTTGTTATATTGGTATATATACTCATCTCATCTCATGCCCTTAATAGAGAAAGTCCTTTTATGTTCGCCCCTTATTGTACGCATACACATAAAGTACATAAATTGAAGGGTATATTCACCAAATAATACCATTCACAAACTTTCTATTCTGTTTACCAGAGTTTTATATTCTCCTGACTAGTTTTTTAAGACTGAACATATTTTTTCAAGAGTTCTTACCTAATCAAAGTCTTTGCATTGTCTTGTAATCATGTTTCCCTGCATTTTTGGGGTAACTGATTCCCTATGTCTTTTAATAAAACTTAGATAAATATGTCCTGTTATATTTATTTTTTAATACTAGATAAATGTTTTATTGAAAAAAAATTAATACTAGAAAAGTATGCCCTGTTTCTTGAATTTTAACAAGCTGACTCCTGTCCGTAAAAATGAAGATTATGTACTATTTTTTTTTAACAAACCAACGTAATTGTACATAACAATTTAGAAACAAGAAGAAGAAAAAAAAAACTACGACTAAATATAATATTTCCAAGCGAAGCTTCTTGCCATCCTTCTTCCTCTTTGTTTTTCCCTTTCATGTTCAATCTACATCAAAATATCATCTCACTTAATGTTAATTATTAGGGGAAATTTATGAATAATGAGAAGAGAAAAAAGAGAGAATACTATTAGTTCATAAGAAAAAAGAATCACAATTCGGTGATCTTGAACATAAGCAAAAGTCACAAAATACGACTATATTTACTATTGTTGTTTCAAAACTACTTGTTACTGTCCTATTTTTTCTAAGATATGCGTGCAATGTCGCAATGCAAATTTAATGTGATGATTAATGTGGTAGTAAATGATATTTTAGCAACTCTAACTTATTTTTATATAAAAGAAGACATTAAACTAATGTATCAAATTAGTTAATATGCGCACTAGTTAAGGAATCTAAAGAAGATTTTATATTGAAAATAATATTTTTTTAACTTTTTAGAGTTTGATTATACAAGTTTCAAGATTTTTTTTGCTACATTGGTCTCCTTAACTAATCCTGTCAAGACTGGTCCCAAGCCCGCGTAAAAGAAGAGGGTTGTGATAGGCCTCGACAGACAACCAACATAAAACTTTGTCGAATCTCTATAACATGGACCATTATTGTTGTATTGGTATCCTTAATGTCCCTCCTTAGTTAATTTAGCTTATAGGATCAATTACACTACACATTCTATTTAAGCTCAAAACAACTCACTTATAATTTTTTCTATCATTCAGCATGTTGTGATTGATAGAAGCACACGATTATTTTGGGCAAATGTGGGTTGGTACGAGGAGACCAGTCTTGAATGAGTCGAAGTTGACATTCATACCACTCTTTTACGAACACGCAACCAGCAACTAGAGTTATGTGACTTGTGTCCTTCTTCACCACACCCAATAATAAATCATTTTCTTATTACAAATTATTCTTATTATTATTACGTATAAGGTTTTCATTATTTAGACAAAGGAATAATGTCATAGTATCATTTCATATATACCTACCCACTTTCAAACATGTATATATATAGATACAATCTTCACACTCCAAATCACATCATCTTTTAATCCTTTTATTTCTTTCTCATTTAAGCTGCTTTGTTTACTAGAAGAAGAAGAAGAAGAAGAAGAAGAAGAAGAAGAAGATGGTGAGTGTTGATGAGATCCGTAAGGCACAACGTGCTGAAGGCCCTGCCACTGTCATGGCAATTGGCACTGCAACTCCTCCTAATTGTGTTGATTAGAGTGCCTACCTGATTACTACTTTCGTGTTACAAACAGTGAACACATGACAGAACTCAAGCATAAATTCAAGTGCATGTGTAAGATATTTTCATTTCTAATACCAAAGATAATGTTTGTTAAAGAAATGTATATGAGTAATGGTTTTAGATTAATACTAATGAAATTATTCATTGAAATATATTTCAGGTGAAAAGTCAATGATTAAGAAGCGGTACATACATGCATTTAACAGAGGAAATTCTGAAAGAAAATCCCAATATGTGTGCTTACATGGCACCATCATTGGATGCAAGACAAGATATGGTGGTAGTAGAGGTGCCAAGGTTAGGAAAAGAAGCAGCAACAAAAGCGATCAAGGAATGGGGTCAACCAAAGTCCAAGATCACTCACCTCATATTTTGCATTACTAGTGGTGTGGATATGCCTGGTGCTGATTATCAGCTCACAAAATTGCTAGGACTTCGTCCGTCGGTGAAACGTTATATGATGTACCAACAAGGGTGTTTCGCTGGTGGTATGGTTCTTCGTTTGGCTAAAGATTTGGCTGAGAACAATAAAGGTGCTCGTGTTCTTGTGGTTTGTTCAGAGATCACTGCAGTGACTTTTCGTGGCCCTAGTGACACCCATCTTGATAGTCTCGTGGGACAAGCATTGTTTGGAGATGGCGCTGCAGCCTGCAGCTGTGATCGTTGGTTCAGATCCATTACCTGAGGTTGAGAGACCTTTGTTTGAGCTAGAGTGGACTGCACAAACAATCCTTCCTGATAGTCAAGGAGCTATTGATGGTCACCTTCGTGAGGTTGGACTAACATTCCATCTTCTCAAGGATGTACCCGGACTTATCTCGAAGAATAGGCCTTGGTTGAAGCCTTCAAACCTTTGGGTATATCTTATTATAACTCAATCTTTTGGATTGCTCACACGGGTGGACCAGCGATTCTTGACCAAGTTGAGGACAAGTTAGGCTTGAAGCCTGAAAAATTGGAAGCCACTCGAAATGTGTTGAGTAGTTATGGGAACATGTCAAGTGCTTGTGTGTTGTTCATTTTAGATGAAATGAGAAAGAAGTCCAAAGACAATGGACTAGCAACAACTAGGTGAAGGGCTTGAATGGGATGTGTTGTTTGGTTTTGGCCTTGGACTTACAGTTGGGACTGCTGTGCTACGTAGTGTTGCTGTTTGAGGCTGCAAATCCTTTTAAGTCTATTTATTCTTAAATATTTTGTTGAAATAAATGTATTTTCCCCTACTTCTTAATATAAAGAATTTTTTGTACACCAGTGAACAAGAATGTGTTATATTTAATGGAAATAATTTTACAAGGTTATCGATGATTATTACGATTGCAAAAGAGCATGTAAAGAAAGCTAAAGGAAGATCAATACAAAATCAATGTTTATAATGTTTTTGAGAAGAACACCATCGTATGAAAATGAAAATAATCTCAGGTAGTGGCAGAGACTGGCTGATCTTTTTTATCACTAAAGTTTGCATGAATTGTTTAGTGGCACAGTGAAATGATCAATTTGTACTGTGCAAATGTAGGGAAGTTTAAATCATTTCTAGACCATTTTTTAGTTTTACACGACAAACTGAAGTGTTTTTCTCCAAATTCACAATTATACAAGAGTTTATACACTCAAGCGTATTTTAAGTTAAGAAGAACACAAAAAACATTTTTTTTTTTTTTTTGTCTAAGAAAGCACAAAAAGCATCTAAGAATAATGCATTGGAGCATTGTCCATTTCATAAGAGCATATGGAGCGGCATTATTTTGATGTTGTCCGCCAGCTTAGAGTTTTAACATGCGGTAATTTTGGAGGTTCGAACGTTGGGGTCTGCCATGGTGGAGTTCTCGCCAATTCATGAAGTAACTCAATTTATGTGTTTAATAAATTGAATATACTTTGTATAAATTTCTTTTTATTTTTGATTAAGGATGTGTTTGGTAAAAACAAGCTATAAGCTAGCTTATAACTGATGGCTGATAGCTGAAAAGTTAGCTTATTAAAATTAAAAGTGTTTGGTAAAATTAACTGTTGAACTGACTGATAAATATAAAATGACATAAAAGGACATGCTTGTTTAATTTTTTTAATATCATATATATAATTTTTTATTACCAACACATTTATTTTTAAATATATTTCAAATTATTTTCATCTCCAAAATGATAAATGTGTTTATGAATTCAATCGCTTTTTTTATTTAACAATTTCCATTTTTTTATGAATTTAATTTAACTAAACTTTCTTCAATAAACTAAATTTTTAAAAATTATATATTATATAAATTATGAGCAAGATAAAAAAAAAACTAAAAAGTGAAGAAGAAAATTTAAAAAGCCATCCCAAATTTGGTAACGTGGGTGGCGCATAGAAGAACATGGGTAGTTTTTTCTATTATAAAAAAATAAAATAAAATTAAGAAAAGGTTAAAATTGGAAGAAAGTATAAAAAGCTACAAGTTACAAGCTCAAAAGCTACTTGGATTAGCTTTTTAAAAAACGTTATAAATTAATGAAAAAACTTTTTACCAAACACATCGCATTCTATCAAAACAAGCTTATAAGCTTGTCCAGCAAACTATAAGCTAGCTTGTTTGTGTTACCAAACACAACCTAAGTATATATGCATCATGTGTTAATTTATTTTTAAAAAAAATTCATAACTGAAATTTTTTTACCTATAATTTTTGATCGTTTACAAAATTTTACATTTCCAATTTCAATTTTATACTATTAATTTCACACTCAATTTCACTATCTTTATAATTTTATCTCCTTAGTCTTTAGTCTTTTTTTTTTATTTTAAAAAAAACTAAAATGAAATTTCATTAAACAAACCTCTTTATTGTCTCCGTACAAAATGTGCTAAAAAATAAAGAACACCGTAAATAAAAATAAAACTACTTCATTTCAAAATTACTTATTTATATCAAAAGCATTGTACCAGTTCCCTCAAATCTAGCTCAATCCTTGAATTTTGTTAGATAAGTATGAATATATTGAGGGTTAGAGCAGTTTGATTGAAAATGCATGTTGATTTAATTTATATACATTTTAACTTTAAAAATCTTGTATAGCCTTTATTATAGCTTTTATAATTGGTGCCAAAACCTATTCATTTATGGGAGTTGTGGCTAACTATCGATTTGTAAATTTTGGCTTAATTCTCTGATACATCTTGTGCCGGGAGGATAATCGTTTGGTTATATATATCATTTTAATTTCTTAAAAAAAATCTTTTACATATACATCCAATAAAATTTTACTATTCTTTTTTTTTTTGGTCAGGTAGCCTAGTGGCTAGAAATTCACTTTTAAAGTGAATAAGTGGGGTGTCCGGATTCGAACCCCAACCCCTGCATATATTAATGTATTGTCCCTGCCAACTGCTCACGGGGACAAAATTTTACTATTCTATCGCTTTATTCTATAAAACAATTTTTGTAGTTAGTTGAAAAAAAAAATACTCAACAATTAATAGAATTGAATGAACCAAGTGATTAAACCTAATTAGTAAACTTCACATAATGACAAATTATTTAAAAGAACTTCAAATTTTATTATTAGCAATAACAATTAATCACATCAAACCTGATATTATCAACTCATTTTTCTTATCCCACGGCTCATAAAACTTAATTATTGCAATATATATCCAAAACTTAAAAAAAAAATGGATAAGTAAGAGCAGCAAGCATGGTTTGTCTGTATAGTAAGGAGAAAGAACAAAATAAGAGCAATTAACTAACGGTGGAGTGACGTTGAAGTAGAGAGTTGAGAGGTTAGTTGGAAATGTAAATTGAAGCAATTCAGTACAAGAACAAGAACAAGAACAAGAACAAGATCATCACTAACTTTTCTAAGCTTCAATTCAATTCACAAAAATGAAGATATCGTTGCAGAATTATTCCAATTCCAAAGCAGGAACAATAAGAGGAAGAACAGTGGTATTCACATGGTTTTGTGTGTGTGTTTTCGTAGCTTCAATTATAGTAGCAGGAGCAGAAGCTGCGTGGTTCAAACCGTTCAACGTCACCTACGATCATCGTGCTCTCATCATCGACGGTCACCGTCGCATGCTCATCTCCGCCGGTATTCACTATCCCCGCGCCACTCCCGAGGTCTTTAACTCTTCTTTTCTTAATTATTACAATTACAATTAATATTCTAATTCTGTTCATTCCTAAAACGTAGGAATAAATTCTGTCACTTAAATAGTAACTGATAAAACAGGGACATGTTTGTTTCGATCATTAATTAATTTCACTTAATCTACTCACATAACCATTTCTGATAACTTTCTACAATTCAATTTACTCTCTTATCTTATCTTATGTATTTCATGTCATTTTAGATGTGGCCTGATCTCATAGCAAAGGCCAAGGAAGGTGGTGTAGATGTAATCGAAACTTATGTGTTTTGGAATGGGCACCAGCCTGTTAAAGGACAGGTCAAAATTTATATTTCTCCTTACTATCTTGGCAGTCAGCCTTATCTTCTGCTTCAACCGAATAGTATTTTCTTTATTTACTTGTTCAAAAAAAAGTATTTTCTTTATTTAATTAATATGCTTGAACATCTGCAGTATAATTTTGAAGGGAGATACGATCTTGTGAAGTTTGCAAAGCTAGTTGCATCCAATGGACTCTATTTCTTTCTCCGTATAGGCCCTTATGCATGTGCTGAGTGGAACTTCGGGTCTCTCTCTACCTTTACTCATTATTATCTTACAATTTCTCATTGCTTAAGTTTGACATTTCCATTTAGATAAACAACTTTAAGGACATGCCTTGTATTCTTTGGTGACTATCTGATTGCGCTCATTATATAGGATTATTAATTAATCATACTTCTAAGAGAGAAAAAGCCTTACTTGTGTTCCAAGCCTCATCAGGACTAATTTGCGATCTCATAAGCCTTTTTTTTGTATGTCCAATTGAAGGTAGTCAAATTGTTGGTTTTAGGCTATAAATTATTGATGAAAGTAAGTGTTAAAATACAACAATTATTCAAACTTAGTGGAAAATAAAATAAAATGGATGTAGATTACTACATATCATTGCATCAGCACAATGAGTTGTGCAAGTTGTACATTAACTCCTGTGGCTGTGGAGTCCTCTCGCCTTGTTTTAGTTTTATAGTTGTGATTTCGACTGCAGCTTTCTAATAGTCTGCCATACTCTTTTTTATTTGTGAAAATCAATTTTAAGTTTATTCTCCATTGGAAAAGGATTAAGTGGTCGTATTTTGAAAGAAGGCTTTTTAAAAAATAAAATAAAAATGAAATCGAAGTAATTCCTACTTTGATGGAACCATAAACTATGACCTGGTTTATGTGACAAATATTTGTAGTTTTAGATCTATCTTATTTCTCTATTTTGGCAGCTGCACTCCTAGTTTCATCCGTTCCGTTTGTTATGTTTTAGTTGTTCAGCTCTTAAGGTTATCTTATCCTTACATGTGGCTTCATTATTTCTCTCTAGTAATGCTTATTTTTCTATAAAAGATAGATAAATATTTCAAAATTTATTCATTGATTTGCGAGCTATGTTTGCAGTGGTTTCCCGGTGTGGTTGCGTGATATCCCGGGTATTGAATTTCGAACCAATAATGCACCTTTCAAGGTAGAAATTCTTTGTTGGTTGACATTTGTTTCTTTTATTTATTTTAACAGACATAGCATTTATTTTATTTTTTCTCCTTTTGTATTTGTGATGAATTTTTCATTTAGCCTTACAAGTTTTAGATTGCGATTAACTGGGGAAGTGTTTTTTTTTTGGTTTGAACACGACACAGTACATTGAATAGCTGTATGTAATTTGTCCGTAGTATTAAATATTTTCAGTGGATATTGTTTTTTTAATTGGACTTTGAAGGATTGCCTTAACATGGTTCTGATCCACTTCTGTTTTTTCAAAACCTAGGAGGAAATGAAGCGGTTTGTTTCCAAGGTGGTGAATCTTATGAGAGAGGAAATGCTGTTTTCTTGGCAAGGTGGACCGATAATTTTGTTACAGGTTAGAAGAGAGTATGGAGTTTGGATTTTATGTGGATTATTTGATTTTTTTTATTCATAATTTGAAGGATATTGGTAGTCCTATTGGGGTATCCCAGGAAAAATTAAAACTCACTTTAGAATCTTGTTTACCTTATTGCACCTGTGTCTTGTTTTTAACTGGAATGACCTTTTACCAGACTGGGATTTATCACACTCTCTAAACTTTTCTCTTCTAATTTGTTACTTCGTTTTTGATGACCACCTTAGTAGCTGTTATGTTATATAATATGTTTGACATTCTGAATAGCTAAGGTGGGTATGTTCCTTCATATTTGATATATTAATAGATATTGTATGGTAGGCTTTAATTGTTGATTCTTGTTATATGCTTGATTCTATATTCTGATCATAAATAGAAATTTCGAAGCACTTAGGTGGACCTATGTGTTTACGTTAGGTATTGTTGATCATGCTTTATTTTGATGTCATGTAATTAGCAATGCAAGTGTTGAACTTGATGCGTCCCTTGGTAGAATGCAGTGTTTGACAAGGTGTGTGACTGAATTTTATCAGATTGAGAATGAATATGGGAACCTTGAGAGCTCCTATGGCAATGAAGGCAAAGAGTACGTTAAATGGGCGGCTAGCATGGCTCTAAGTCTTGGTGCTGGTGTTCCATGGGTCATGTGCAAGCAACCTGATGCTCCATATGATATTGTAAACCATATTCTCTTCCACATTGAAAAGAACTGTGATTTAACTCCACTTATCAAAATAAAAATAAATATGTTCAGGTCTTTCTCTTTTATTATTAAAAAAACAAAAAAGAAAACATAGTTAAAATATTTCCTATATAGCATAACTTAAATTTGTTAGTTAAATCGATATTATTATTAATAATGGATTGTATTGCTGTCCACAGATTGATACATGCAATGCATACTACTGTGATGGATTTAAACCAAACTCTCGTAATAAACCAATTTTTTGGACAGAGAACTGGGATGGATGGTATGAACAAACATATCCTTCAAGGGAATTATCTTTTAATATGAGGGATGTTTGTCAATAGTGGCTACAAATTGTCATGATAACTATTACCTCTTTCTTGAAACCCTATTTTAACTATGCATATTTCTTTACAAAATTGAACTTTTACTCTGCTTCCTTTACCAAAGTTGATGCTTTCTGATCTGCCACTGTAGCATTTTAAGGGGCTGGTGGCTCTGTGCCATGTTCTGCCATTGCCTACTCCGCTCTTATGTGGTGATAAATATTTTCTTTGCTTCCTATTGATTTTTGAAGGTACACACAGTGGGGTGAAAGATTGCCTCATAGACCTGTTGAAGACCTTGCATTTGCTGTTGCGCGTTTTTTCCAGCGTGGAGGAAGTCTTCAAAATTATTATATGGTATGATAGTTGATTAATTTTTTTATCTGGATCATAAGTTCATATTTTGCTTTACTAGTGTTATGACTGGCCAGTCAAAATCCACCATATAAACATGGTTTGCGATGGCGCTGTGGTTTCTTAAAAAACAAAAAAAACTGGCGCTGTGGCCTGTGGTAGCCGGCACAGATCGGCCATGCCATATCACCATGGTGTCACCATGACAGACTTCACAACATTGTTCTTTACCTTGCTAAGCCAATAGTTATCTCGTGAAGGATTCTTTTCCAATATTTGTATTAGAGGGGATTTGCTACATTGCAGTTTTTTTTTTATCACTTATTTTGTTCTTTATTAGGAATAAACAGTTTTTCGTTTGCATAAAATTGACAATTTTTTTGGGATTTTGATTTCTGTTGAAATTTTATTTGTTTTTAGTCTCTATTAATAGAAATAGTGTTTCTATTCTATCAATGGGGACTAAAAATACACCCTTTTTGTTTCTTTAAGGACTAAAAATAAAATATAAATATGGAGTAAAATCAAAATTCATTAATTTTGTCAAAAACAAAAATATATTTAACCCTTTTAATATTGAAAATGCGAAAGGCCATTACGGGAATAGAGGCATAAGCAAAAAAGTTGGGAGGTTATTTTGGGACCTAATTAAACCCCCCACAAAAGCGGCTTGTAAAGTGAGATTTTGCCACCACTTTTAACCACACTGTTCAGGCCATATCATTATCCAATGTGGAGCTAAAAAAGAACCACTACCCATTTTAAAACGGCATGTAAAAATAAAAATATATTGAAAATAAAATATAAATATGGAGTAAAATCAAAATTCACTAATTTTGTCAAAAACAAAAATATATTTAACCCTTTTAATATTGAAAATGCGAAAGGCCATCACGGGAATAGAGGCATAAGCAAAAAAGTTGGAGGTTATTTTGGGACCTAATTAAACCCCCCACAAAAGCGGCTTGTAAAGTGAGATTTTGCCACCACTTTTAACCACACTGTTCAGGCCATATCATTATCCAATGTGGAGCTAAAAAAGAACCACTACCCATTTTAAAACGACATGTAAAGGAATGTATGTCAAACACTACTATTGGTGTTTATTTCATTGATGCTTTAACTGTCTTATTTTGTTTTTTCCATTCTAGAGGTTGTTGTATCCTCTGTTTTGACTTTCATCTATCATCCATAGTAATAGTAATTTAATTTAATTTAATTTAAATGACTGATAAATATATATGATCAGTGTAGTGATATCTTTGAACCACTGTGTTTCAGTTTGAGATTTAAACATATATTTGTTATACTGGGTTTATCTATATCCACTTAATAATTTGGTTCTTGTGGGTATATGAGTTATGTGTGGCCTGCATCTTAACGGGTCTTTTTATGTTACAGTATTTTGGTGGAACAAATTTTGGCCGCACTGCAGGGGGACCCTTGCAAATTACAAGTTATGATTATGATGCTCCAATTGATGAGTATGGTACGTAGAAGTATAACAAAGGACCATGTTATTGAGATGGTGGCTAATTTTGGGATTCATATGACTGTTGACATGGTTAATGACAATCAGTTGATCAACCTCTTTTTTCTAGGTCTGCTGAATGAGCCAAAATGGGGTCACTTGAAAGATTTGCATGCGGCTTTAAAGCTTTGTGAGCCTGCTCTAGTGGCCGCTGACTCACCAACATATATAAAACTGGGTTCAAAGCAGGAGGTTTGAGCCAAGCCTGAAATAGTTATTAACCTATTATTTTATTTTATTTTATTTTAGTGATTGCAAATGTCAGGGAGGAAGTTATAAGGTTTGAGCCAAGCCTGAAATAGTTATTAACCTATTAGTAGTTCTGATACCATGTTGAAGTTATAAGGTTTTAGATAAAGAGGGAAGAAAAAAAATGAAGACTTTGAATTGTTAATACTCCCTCCGTCCTAAAATATAAGCAAAAAAATCTCATATTCTTTGTCTCAAAATATAAGCAAAAAAGACCAACTTTTATGCTATTATTATGTTTTTTCAAACAAATCATCTTTTCCAATGTAAAATTAAATGCAAATTCCATTCAATTTGTTCTCCTTTTTATTTTCTCCATAATTTTTAACCAATGAGAATTATTTTTACATCTTTCCATGAAACTTATTCCAAGGAGAACACAAAAAATGATACCTCAAATCACTAAGTGTTAGTTTTCTTAATAAGTGTGAATTAGTGTTTTTTGCTTATAAATTAGGACGGAGGGAGTATAACTTAATATAATTGATGAGTATAGTTTGAGACAAGACTAAGTACTAATCCACATTCATACTAATACAATACTTCAAACCCTAATTAAGTAGGAAAACAAATCATGATGTTTACAAAGAAACATGGAAACTAATCTTAAGAGATAATAAGGTAGTGTAGGATACTCTAAGATAAGAACTAAGAAGCTAATCCTACGAGATAAATGGGTGACATTTTTTTTTTTGCTGAATAACTTTTGTACATCAATTTCAGGCACATGTATACCAGGAAAATGTCCACCGTGAAGGATTGAACTTGTCTATATCTCAAATCTCTAACAAATGCTCAGCGTTCCTTGCCAACATTGATGAACGTAAAGCAGCAACTGTGACCTTTCGTGGTCAGACATACACTTTACCACCATGGTCTGTGAGCATATTGCCAGATTGCAGGAGTGCGATTTTCAATACTGCTAAGGTTAGGTTATGCAGGGTGTATTTTTTGTGCTTCAAGAAGTTTTGCATGACATCATTTTATGTCTCACATATATAAAAACCTATTAATCTATCAGTGTCTCTGTCTCTCTCCGTCTCTGTTTTGTAAATTTTAGAGTGGTTCGGCAGTACCCTTGATGTCATGAATTACAGTTTTAACTTGTTGAAAGTATGGTTAGGATCTTTGTAGTTATTGTATTTGTACAGTTTATTTTTTAGACATATTGTATCATGTAAATAGAAGTAGAATATCATGTATTTATTACATTAAGGCTATATAAACGGACTCTGTGTGTGGGTGGCCCAGTAACATATCTAGGATAAGCACTGATACCAGGCCTAGTTAAAAAGCAAAAGCTAGCTCATGAGTGATGGTTTCTCCCTCCTTATAACTAATAATTGGCCATATTACTAGTCAATTGGGATCTCCACCAATTTTATCTTGTGGTTGTCTAAAACTTTCTTTAAATTTTCACAGGTTGGAGCACAAACTTCAGTCAAACTGGTAGGGTCCAATTTGCCACTCACATCTAATCTTTTGCTATCCCAGCAATCGATAGATCACAATGGCATCTCCCATATCTCAAAGTCTTGGATGACTACAAAAGAGCCGATCAATATATGGATTAACAGCAGTTTCACTGCAGAAGGTATATGGGAGCACTTAAATGTAACAAAAGATCAATCTGACTATCTTTGGTATTCAACCAGGTAATCTTGCACTCCTGAATACTCTGCTGTGGGTATCATATGCTTTCTAGCATATTATACATTCTGTTTCTGACATATGCGCGTGTACACGCATTACTGTAAAAAAAAAAGACAATTCTTGCTTTTCTTTTTATTGGTAGCACTATTTTCAAGGATCAATTTTTAAAGCTTAAGCTTTTAGGTAGAGGGGTAACCTTGGCGCAACTGGTAAAGTTGTTGTCATGTGACTGGAAGGTCACGGGTTCAAGCCCTGGAAACAGTCTCTTGTGTAAAAAACAGGGTAAGGTTGCGTACAATACACCAAATGGTGGGACCCCTTCCTGGACCCTGCGTATGCGGGAGCTTTAGTGCACCGGGTTGCCCTTTTTTAAGCTTTTAGGTAAAAAGTAACGCAGACTTGAAGTGCTGACAATACACAAGCCCCGCACCACCTGCTGCTTAAATTAAAATTGCCAATTTTCTATTAGGATGGGGGAAACAGAGATTAGACTCTCAACAACTTGGTCGTAGAAACTTTCTTACTATGTCAACAACCAAATTCATATGAGCTTACACTTGGTAAAGGCTTGTGAATGATTTTATACCTAACAAGAGGAAAAGAATACAAGAAAGAAAATGGAGAACAAGATATCGATGATCCATTATTGTAAAATTAAGAATAAAAGATATTGGATGCATAAAATGATGCCAAAACTGAAGAGCTCTCTATTATTCCCTTTGTATATCTTCCAAAGGGGTTCCCTTGAAGAAAGCATGTTCTGAATTCCATAAAGATGCAATTGATTTTTTTCCTCGAGAGTTTGGTCAAATATTAATTCAATAATTTTCTGATTCCATTTCCATTCATTTGTGTACAAAATGCAGAATATATGTTTCAGATGGTGATATCTTGTTTTGGAAAGAAAATGCTGCTCATCCAAAACTTGCTATAGACAGTGTCCGTGATATACTGCGTGTATTTGTGAATGGCCAACTTATAGGTAATTACCTTTTTTGGTACTGAAAATATGCTTTACGTGAATATGTGTTTTTTTTTTATTCCTTAAATTAATGGAAGTTATATTATGAATAATGCACTTAATTGTGTAGTTTCCCTTGCAAGACTCTTATTGAATCTAGAGAGGAAAGGAAATAAGAGAATTTTCTTCTGGTAAAAATATTAGATTGAAACTGATATTAGATTGAGTCTGATATTAATCGATTCATATACTGAATAAATAAGATATATTATTGATACTGAGATAACATGCTCAAAGTAACAGAACTATAACCAACAACTACTAACCAACTAGTCTGCTAATACTGATTGTCAGTTATATCTGCTAAACTTCATAATCTTACATTACCATCCCCCCAGAAAACCTAATGTGGTTGAGAAGTGTGAGCATCAAGCTTCTTGACAGAAAGAATAGCACGACGGTGTCAGGCCACTAGAGTTTTTGCACATATTTGTCAGGCCCAATGGTCGCGAGTTCTGATACCAACTTGAAATAAGAGAGGATAATAGATAAAACTGTATTTTCTGATAAATTGATTAGGTAAAAATGCACTCAAATATATAGATTCAAGGATAGGCTAAAATTAAGGAAATGATTAAGCTAAATATAAAGATATGATCCCAATTATCTAATTGCAAAATATACAGAAAAATAAAACCTAAAATTAAGTCGTCATCATAAATATAAATCAAATCTCCAAATGAAATATCCTTCCATATCTCCATAATCTACATCATATCTCAACAGTTCTTTCATCTAGGCAACCAATCCCCATCTGTTTGGAAAAGGTTAACATCGATTTACATTTTAAATGCATTTCTTTTCTTTCTCTCACCAATGGGATTTGAGATAACTACTGCTTAAATTTTGTATGCTTTTCATTTTGTCCTCGCCTCTTGGCTTGTGTTTTAGATAACTTCAACGTACATTTTTATATGCATTTCTCATTTTCAATGTACCATGTCAGTGAAGCTTAATTGGTTTAATCTAATATCCTGAATAAGATTTGTAATCAATGAATATTAATGTTAATGTTGTGACGCACAATGGGTACTTCTTTTCCCAGAATGCAAGCATCAATTGTATCATAATTGTTATGCTTTAGAAGTATAATCTTTTTTTTCCCTCTATATATTCATGTAATTCTTTTTCTTTCCAAGTGAAGGTAATGTTGTTGGCCATTGGGTCAAGGCGGTCCAGACTCTTCAATTTCAGCCAGGCTACAATGATTTAACACTGTTAACTCAAACAGTAGGCTTGCAGGTGAAAATATATACCGTTCTTCTTTGACCTGTGTGTGTAAGTTTGCAGAGTAGGTAATAACTGATTTTGGTGTAAGATTTCATAATTTATACACTAGCATTTGTATAACTTCACATGAAATACTTTTTTCAATTCAACCATTGAATTTTCATATTTACTTAGATTTACGGAGTGCTAAGTAATTCGTGATTAGTAAACCATAGAAAATTATGAACATGTTATGTATTGGAAGCTTTTCATTTGACACTGGATTTTTTAATAAAAAAAAAAAAAACACTTTCCCTATAAAAATGTGTTTAATGATGTGAGAATGATTTTATTGTCACCAATGTAAATTAGTGGTAGAGATTTACCGTTAGCTTAGTTGTCTATTAGAAGGTTATCCAATAATGAAGGGTGGGTATGCATTTTCCAATGTGTACACATGAATGTGCATATCATATTCCTTTCCACCTGTATTTTTTTTTTTTTTGCCATCTTTCTCTATTTTCTTCAACTTACTCTTGTATCAAACAACTAAGGGATAATGTTTACTCACTTTACTATATTCCGCACTATTTTAAACAATGTTACAGAATTACGGTGCCTTCATTGAGAAAGATGGAGCTGGAATAAGAGGTACAATCAAGATCACTGGATTTGAAAATGGGCACATAGATCTTTCGAAACCATTATGGACCTACCAGGTTTGTATATAGTCTTTGAGATCCATAAATGATCCAAGAGAATTATGTGAACTATTAACTGCTTTCTAGAGGAAAATACTATTACAAGTAGTACACTGCATCTGTAGTCTCCGTAAGTAGATGCGTACAGTTTTTATATCACCCTAAGCATGCAATCCCATACATGTGTTATCTCTTCCTCTCATTTCTGAATCCAAATGAACTGAGACAAATATTTTCTCAAAATCTTTTAAAGTCCTTTTATCAGTTATATATGCATCCGAATTGGTTCATCCGTAATGTAGGTACTTTGTGTACATACTATTGGTTTTACTTGTATTCTATCCATAAATAGACTTGTATAGTTACTAGTTAGTATAAATATCATAGATTCGTCATCCAAACACATGAGTATTGTATGTATTTTTATTTTTATGTGTGTATTTGCATATGTGTGTATGTATTGTACATGTATTCTATAATGCTGATTTTCACTTCTGGTTTTCTGATGCATTAACCTTCTTTATAAATGATAAAGTTTGGTGATAGATAACATATTATTTGATAAAAAAAAGAACTTCTATTGATGTAAACAAGAATTGCAAAAGAAGGGAGAATGAGGGAAATATTGGTAATAACTGTTAAATTTTGAGCCATTTAGGAAGTCATAGTTTAGGTCCACTGGTCTTAGCATCTCTTAATATAAGTGGGATTAAGATATTATTTTCTAGCATAGAAATGGCTTTTGAATCTTGGTCTCTGGTTATGTATCCTTGTATTATTAGGTCAAGTTGTCTGTTTGAGGTCTAGTATGTCTTCAAGAATATCCATTGTCATGGTAATATTCGGGCATACGTTTGAATTTCTCAATTGTTTTCTGTTTTTTTGAAATCTTTGTTCAACTTTGAGTTCGTCGGTATATTTCTGTTAAGCTTAAAATGCTGCTTTAGTGTTGTGTTTGCTTGTTATATCTTGGTTTCATCATCTTCGTTCCAAGTTAATTTCCTTGTTCTATAATTTTCATCCTAATACTATAAAATTTTGTGCTCGTGCGATCTTTCACTTTACACCTTTCTTAGGTCATAGTAATTTTAAAACACTGACTCCAGTATATTCATGTTTATCCTAGGTTGGGCTTCAAGGTGAGTTTTTAAAATTTTACAATGAAGAGAGTGAAAATGCAGGATGGGTAGAATTGACTCCTGATGCCATTCCATCCACGTTTACATGGTACAAGGTAATTTTCAGCAGTTGAAGTGGTGTATATCTATCAAACTTGTGGCATGCTAAATAACAGTTACAATAACCAAGTTGTATTAAAATTTAAAAATAGAACGTTTTTACCTCTAAATTTTTCTTAATGGCTTACTCTTCTTTTCTTTTTTGTCTCCCTTAAAATCATGGCGTCACCCTTGATATTGTATGAAAGTGAAATTTAGCCCAATGGTTATTTTCCCCTAAATTGTATTTTTTTTCCTTCAAAATTGCCTAATAATAAATAGTTGTCTACTTATTCAAGCAGACATACTTTGATGTCCCTGGTGGAAATGATCCAGTTGCTCTTGACTTGGAAAGCATGGGGAAAGGTCAAGCTTGGGTGAATGGTCACCATATCGGAAGATATTGGACCCGGGTTTCCCCAAAAACTGGATGCCAAGTCTGTGATTATCGCGGGGCTTACGATTCTGACAAGTGCACAACCAATTGTGGAAAACCAACTCAAACTTTGTAAGTAGTCTTTAAAGTATCTAATGTTGTTGGAGCATTGTATATGTTGCCATGATATTGAATATATCAACTTCAGTATGTCCATTATTAAGTACTAGAAGGATTATTTATTAGGATGATTTTTTATGAGGGAATAGCATTACTCTTTGTACTTACATACCGAAGTCAATTCTCAAGGCTACTTTCTTAAATTTGAGTCATTGGTCAATCTTCAGGTACCATGTGCCACGATCATGGTTGAAAGCATCCAACAATTTCCTTGTTATCTTGGAGGAAACTGGAGGAAATCCCTTAGGAATTTCTGTCAAGTTACATTCAGCCAGTATAGTTTGTGCTCAAGTGTCACAATCCTACTATCCACCTATGCAGAAGTTGTTGAATGCAAGTCTCCTTGGTCAACAAGAAGTTTCTTCAAATGATATGATACCTGAAATGAACTTGCGCTGTCGAGATGGAAATATAATTTCCTCCATAACATTTGCTAGCTTTGGAACTCCTGGAGGTAGTTGTCAGAGTTTTTCTAGAGGGAACTGTCATGCTCCTAGTTCAAAATCTATAGTTTCCAAGGTAAAACTCCACACCACACTCCTTTTTTACACAATTTTTTTTTAGCTAAAAATAGTTGACATATATGACTCTGCAAGAAAGCAAAAGCTCCCCGAGGTTTAAGTATATTTATCAGCTAGTTCTGGGTTTAGACCCTCTAAATAATTTTTTACGTTTTGAAGGCTTGCCTGGGGAAAAGGAGCTGCTCCATTAAAATTTCAAGTGATGTATTCGGAGGTGACCCCTGCCAGGATGTTGTGAAAACATTGTCTGTGGAAGCAAGGTGCATCACCATCACTAATGGTTCCTTCCAACTTTGAGGCTGTAAACATCCTCTAAAATGAGTTTTTGGTATGTCCTTTGTTTTTGGCTCCAAGTTTGATATGAGCCATGTACATACACCAACATACGTAGCAATGTACTAAAAAGATTTTTATCCCTTGTATATGTTCACCGGTTGATTGTATAAAAAAGATCCTTGGTTGGCTGTGTTTCAAATGATTTAATAAATAAAAGCATCTTGATATTCAATCAAGCCTTTTAAATAATATAATTAAGTATTATGGCATTTAATTTGGACAATCAGAATATGTTAAACATGTTTTAAAATCTGGTGGTATTCAAATCATGACTTCTTATAAGTTTTTTTTTTACTAAAGTATGTGCATACTGATTATTAGCTTTTCCTGATTTTTGGTTGTACCTCCCAGAGAAAGAGAAGTTTCTACCTGGTCTGGTAAGCGTATATTTATGTATATATTTTTTTATCAAGATATTTATGTTTATTTATTGGTGTGAATGAACTATACATTTTGTAACTACTAAATATCATTTTTCTCTCTTTAGAAATGAAACTATTTCCTGCAGCATTCAGTTGGAAATTCCTTCACAGTTTTCCACACAAGTTGCCGTTTTTTGTTTGTGAATGACACAATTTTGTTATTTCAATCTATTTATTATTTTCTTGTATTTCTCCTTCTCCCACTCTTCTGTTATATCTTCTCTTTTGCTTTTGCGGTGGTGACATGGGAGTGTGGTGATGTTTGCTATTGTGTGCTTATTTCCTATATTTTCGTGTGTATTTGCATCCATGTGTGTGTTCTCCTCTCCTGCATTTGCGTTTATCTGTTGTAGGTTTAATTAATTGTTTTCTTTTCCTTTTGAGACCATCCGCAATGAAGCATTCCGTTTGGTTGCTTAAATGGGTCCCGACTGTACACGTCATGCATTTTATAATTAATACCTAATAAGCACCCAATCTCTCCAACCCAACACCTCAAAATAATTATTAATTGGGTCACAATAATAACTCTATATCATTAAATTTTAATAATAATTTATATACTAATTCATAATTATATAATTTTAAAATATTGAAGTAATTTAATTATAAAAAAAGGAAGAAAAAAAAGTAATTAAATACACGATTTTTTTTAAGGAGTAATTAAATACAAGAATTGTCACCTACTAATTGAAATAGAGAAAAAAATATAATTAATTACACATGTAGGACCATAAGTAATGGGAGAGAGAGTGCCTTCTAAAAGCACTCATCCTTATAAAGTTATAACCACCATATTCATTCATGTCACAATGGGGGTGCTTATTTAAAATGGTGTTAAATAGGGGAAGAACCCCATTGTAGATGGTTTGAAGGGGGTTTATTAATTGTTATACTCAATTTGAGACTTACATTAATATCTACTATACTTGTCTAAAAAAAATCTACTAAACTTGTCTCCAATATTCTCATATTCATATAGCCAAGAAACAGCTACTTCTCACAAACCTTTTGAAGTAAACAAAACTTTAAGCTAATATACGTGCGGTGCTTTATATTTTACACAAATTCATCATTATTCAGTTTGTTCATCATTGTCGTTGGCTTGTACACAGTCTCAATTTAAGTTTGGAGAGAGAGAAAAATCCTGATGTAAACATGAATATTTATCAAAGGAATGTTCCTGCTGCAGCTCATAGAAGCTCCCATGGACCTTCCCTTACAGTTACACTACCTAATCCTTGGTGTAACTTACAGTGACAAGTATCGGTCAGCTCTAGGTCATAAGTCAATAAACCAGTGAAATATTCTATTATACACACAACTCTGTTATTTTTTCTCTCAAAAAAAAAAACTCTTGTCATTTTTGTATACCTTCCTTAAATGTTGCATTCTTCCCCCTAAAAATCATAAATTTCAAAATTTGAGATTAGACTTCTGGATTTAAAAACTTGTACTATTATTTTTGGTGCAATGGAGAATAGTATTTATTTATTCCTCTTCTCAATCCTACAAGTGTTGTATTGATTCTTTCAAAAAACAAGCAGCAATCATGGTAGAAAATGAAGAACTTTTTTTAACTTCACAAGATAACAAAACAAACATTTTAAAAATTAAGAATCAATAAGTTGTGTAAAAGACAAATATGTATATTTTAACCAAGCTTTTGCATTTATTTCCTATTAAACAATATATAAAAGAATGCCCTTCATTAAAAAATGTTCAAAAAGAATAAGAAAATCATTCTAGAATTAATTTTTCAAAATAAAAATATATATAAACTCAATGGAAACAATTTATACACACGGGGTAAGTCAATTTATAAGCTTACATCTGGAAAATAATTCTCATGAACATTTTTTCTAAGAAAAGCCAAACAATCCTCAGAAAAATAGTATCCCAGATATAATTCACGCATCACCAGACAAGTACAGTATACTAGGTAGAGAATTCAATTTGCAGATCAATGATAAATATTTGGCTCAGTAACATCACTTCTTCCTTCACATAGAGGAAGTGTTTGTTTTCTCGGTTCAAATAACGACATCACGTGTTTAACTTTAAGCTATAATAACTTGTAGCTTGTATAAAACCACGGCCAAATGCCCTTTTGGAATGTGAGAATTACATTTGAGACGCAGTTCCAAATATTACAAGAGTTTCCTGCCCATAAAGAGAGATAGTTGTGCTTCAGTTCAAACGTCTGATCTGCTTTGTAGCATTAATAATCTTCTGACCAATCTCAGGGTGATTGAACTTCAACAATTTGTTAAGTTTAAGAGAAGCTTCAGAAAAGCAGTGATCCTTAATAGGTGACGCTGATTTTAGGGCAAAATGGATCTCATTTACATCCTCATCAAACTGGAGGCAAAAGATGTGGCTGAAGACCTATAAGTCAAGACAACAGAAATTAAACAATACTATTAGTGAATAATAACCAGTCTCTAAATACAGTAAACAAAACCATTTTCCTTTCCTTCAAAAAAAAAAAACCATGACCATGCCTGTAAGTGGATAAGCCATGGTGTAAAAAACCTTTACATTATCAGCAGATCGTAATTCAATACTAAATAGCTAGTGACATTGAGGGTCTAACATTCTCAATAAATAATAAAATGATTCCTCATAATAAGAAAATGAAATTTCTACTATAAATAATCAAAGAATGAATCACCAATTATTTTTATAAAAGAAAATTGACCGGAAAGAAACAAGAGGCTTCCTAAAATGGGGTAGAATATGGAATCACCCAAATGAATATTATCCCACTAATATTTTGTTTATACCTTTTTCATTCTCAAGAGAACCATGTCCTTGATGGCTTGGGACCGCGACACCAAATTGACAACAAACAGACCTTGCTCTGAAAGTTTATCCTTTACAGATTCGAGAAAAGATTCCTCCAAAAAGTCCGGGGCAGGGCATGCCAGTCCAGAGCTGTCCAAAATACATAATGGTTAAGTGCGATTCTTTAAATCATATAATACACTATTTATAACCCTTTATATTATAGCACCCTTTTCCTTGGCCAGTCCATAATAGCTTTAATGTAACAATAACTAAATGCATAGTTCAATTCACCTTGAATCTGAAGAGTCAACATCAATAATAATTATATCAACTTTTGTAGCTTCTACGTCTTCTGCATGAGAACTAGTTGAACTACCATTTGAAGGAGACTCGGTATAGCTAGAATTATTACTTTTACTATGAGACTGAGCTGCTCCAAAACTAGCACTCTCTCGAACAAACTGGATTCCATCAGCTATATGCACCTGGATCCCCAACATAATGGGATTTAGTAGATAATGTTAACCTCTGTCCCAAAACTGATTCATCAAAATGATAAAATTTATTGTAGTTTTCTTAATATTCCAGACACTGGTCTGGTAATCCAGTTCCAAATAAAAACAGAACTAGCTTTATATGCTGTTACCCATTTTACAATTCTCCATACATGCAATACAATATCGCTAAATTAAAATATCTGCTTGCAACTGTCAACATTGTTTACTTTATATCAGAAGAACTGATTTCCTCTAAATCTCATTTTGACTAAAGGTGATAAAAAGTTGCTTTTGAGTCACGTTGAAAAATTTACACAAGTTTTACATCAAATTTACTTAAAGTAAAAAGTTCAAATATAAATAACTTTGCTTCAAAGTCAATTTAATTCAAACTAATTTCACAAAAACAATTTCAATCAATACCATGCTTGACCGACATTCGCCCAAACATACATTAAGTTTTGGTAAACCTTGAGAAGAGAAGGTCTCGGAAGTATTTTAAGTTAACTACCTTTAAGCGTTTATCCTCAACAAATCTGAAGTGCTTCCTTGCAATATCAACAATTACAGGGTCTAACTCCACTGCCTGCAGACATAAATTAACATCACGACATGCGATATCATATAAAATCATTCTAAAAACAACAATTTAGAATTGGATCTGGACAATGAATCTATTACCCCTCTCTTCATTACTGGAAAAATATATATTACCTCAATCTCCAAAACAGGGATACACCTGTGAAGAAACATAGGAAGTAAACCTGCTCCAAGACCTATGACTACAGCTTTTACCTGAGATAAACCACTGGTATGGATCAGCAACAAATAGTTGCACAAGTATGTTTCAGAGCATGGGAAGAAAGTCAGAAACAAATTAATTATGCCTGTACATGCTATTTTCTATTAAAAAACCAACTAAAAATTTCTTAACGTTTAACTTTTTTTATAGGAAAAGGAATTATGTTAAAATTTAAAAAGAAAAAAAAATCCTCATTATATTGCTTTTATTGAAATTGTAAACATAAGACTTGTTGAGTAAATTGGGGTGGCATAATCTATATGATCAGATGATGCCACACAGTGAATGATACACTGGATTGGAAAGAAGTATTTACAATAGCTGGAGTTATAACAGTACTGGACTGATTAGGGTTTGGAGGAAGCTACAGATTTGAGAACTTGAATAGTACATCTTTGTCTACAGCTCCTCAAAAAAGTATTTCATGGAAACTTAGAAAGATCAGCCACCAAATACCCCCCTTAAAAGAGTTCCTCAAGCAAAGTCAAAATTGAAGAGGAAAGCACACAAGAAATAGGAATTCCTGCTGTACAAAAACTAGATTAAAAACAATTACAAGTGGTAGCTTTTGCCTGAACTGGAAATATTTTTACCAAGAAGATCCTTTTTCATGATTTCCCCAAATAAAAGTTAAAAATACTTGCCATTTTCCCACTTGATGCCACATTTTCCATGTAAGAGGATATTAATGTGAATCCTGAAATAATCCCTGTGTGATAAGAACTAGCTACATAGCCATGATAGACAGTCAACTGGTTATATGCTCCTGCAACATCAATATAAAATATTAAAATAGCAAGAGAATGAAGTTAAAGGCAGTAAGCAAATGTCCTAAACAAAAAAAATAGGGAATAATTTTAGTTTTTAAGAAGTATACACTGTAATAATTGAGTTAACTGAAAATTCAACAAATGCAAAAGAAGACGTCATTTTCATCAAAATCAATTTTGACACTACAAAGGGGTGAATGGTGAGCAGTGTCTAATTGAACCCATGTTTACGAAACAATAATCCCATGTTTAAATTTCACATGACATGCTTCAGATCATTGTGAGCAGTGTCTAATTGAACCCGATAGTAATCACAGACTAGAAACGATGATATCAATGTTTTGTGATGCACAATTATTGATGGTTTAATATAATTTTCAAAGAGCCTTCTATTTTGAAACTGAGCACTGCATCGTTTGGCCTATACTATCATCATGGTAGATGAAGCACAGCAAAGAAGTACACACAACTATATTTATAAACATAGAACATTTCAAATGACACTTATCTAGTTATTTGAGAGGAAAAAATTTATTAGAGATATAGAGGGGAAGGAAAGATCCTTGTTCCTCTTAATCTTATAACAACAATATATTAACTATTAGGATTTGACGAGTTCAGTTATGAACATTAAACAGTGAATTCAACTAATACCATCATTCCGTCTCTGAGACGCACTTTTCTTAGATTTAGAAGATGAGTTGGTTTTCTTCCTTTCTGTCTCACCAACCAATTTTGTAGGTAAATGTTCAACTGTTAGCAAAGCTTCAGACTGAACCAAATTTGCAGCTCTTTCGAATACAAGGCGTCGAAATATCAACTCTCTAGAAGGAAAGATACAACCGACTTCACTATCAACATTTTCATAAACTACATCTTCAACAATAATTGATCCAGTTAATGAAGAAGTGATCTGCAAAACACAGATAGTTATTGATATAATGAGAAATATGAGGATTGTTTAAAATAAAATAGGCCATCACTTGAATGAGAATCTAAAAGTGGAAATTACAAAGCAAAAAAAGCAGTTAATAATTTTTTTTTTCTTCTTTCGTATTGATAATAAGCAGATTTTAATGAAAATTAGTAAAGTGATAAGATACAATCTTATATCAATAAACCAGGGGATAAAAAGATGAAAAACAAATAAAGAACATGGTTTCACAGAACCCTTCCCTTCCACTAACAATAATGAAGAAACTGTGAAAAAGGCAGTATGAAAACCAGGGGCTGAACACTACAAAAATGATAATTGATAGAGTGTAGCATGTGATGTTTACTGTTAGCCTTCCATTCAACATTACTCTCATACATTTTAGACACACTGGCACAAAATAGACCTCCTGTAGAGTGGCTATTTAGTGGGCACTAATCGCATGTCATCTATCTCCCTAACATACATGTTGACATCGAAATTCTCTTTCTTATTGCTCTCTGTTTTATTTTTTTGTTTAGGAGGATTTTTTCTCCTAACTTCTCTTTCTAACCTTTTCTCTTCATATTCCTGTTAGAGTTGCTCTTGTAAAATCTAAGAAAAGAAAGAACTCACACACAACAATAACTCCGTAGAAACCAAGTACTGTAGTAGTAGGTTGTTTTTAAGTTACAATCATCAAGTTTAATCCAACTAAGTAGTTTAATCATCAAAATAACAACAAAAGAGAAATATCATTATTAACCTGGTCAACAATGTTTCGCTTTTTGATCCCATCACTTGCCATCAAGAAACTGTGCATATATTCAAGAATTTTTTTTATGAGAAAAGCCACAATTCATGAAGTGTAAGCATGACAACAACACCTGGAAAAATAGCTTGGAATATAGTGATAACTGTAATGCCTAACGGAACTCATTTGAATATTTTATCATCAATCCGATTAAAATTGTTAAAAATGGAGGGAAAAATCACATAAAAAGCAGCTGGTACAAGATACGAACGGTATTTGAGCTCCATTCTCGTTTTCTTTAGGTTCCAACTGTTTGACCAGCGGAGACAAATCCTTCTGAAAAGGGATAACAACACACAATTCAGTAATAGTTAATCTGTTTGAATGGCATAACTTAAGATGATGTTTCTACCTGAATCTCATCCATGCTGGCATTAGTATGGCTGGTGTCCAAGAAAACCTAAAGGTGAGATGTGTTCAAAAAGTTCAATTATAAAAGTAACACCAAAATACCAGAAAATATTATTTCATTAAGTTAATAACATAGTACCATTATGAGACGAGCTGCTTTGGAGCTTCTGACTACCATCCATTGTCCTTCTTCAGAAAAGAAGAGCCACTCACGAGCACGAATCTGGGATGTAACATTCAGACGTAAAATTCAAACAGAACAATGGGTACCGTTGCTATCTTAATCTAAAAACATGTAAAATAAGACGAAAGAGAAACAAATAAAGGAAGAACATAAGAAATGCTAGAAAGTCCTTCCATCTGCCATTGCCGATCACTGAATTAGCATCCTTACGGCCTATGTTGTTTACAATAGTATTAATGTGATCCTAGATGCAAGCATAACTACAAACAACAATGAAGCCTTCCATCAAGTGGGGCTTGTTATGATGCAAAGACACACCTTAGGCACAATGAAAACCCCACAATGATATGTAAATGGGTCAGACTGTTCCTCGGCGTCAAAAACTGCTGCTCTATAAGAGAAAACAGAGCACCCTTGGCCACCTAAAGTCAGCTGCACCCGCCGACCTTGGGAAATTTTTATCAGTTCCACTTGCAGATTTTCCATGGAGTATAATTTATCAGAGCTACTGGATAATTTTTCACGAACTTGATTCTCATTTTGAAGAGCCTCGCGGAGTCCAGAAGCCTAGGACACACGGAAAAAAAAAAATCATTAACAAAAAACAATAAACGAATATATTATAAACAGAATATATCTACAAAACATCTTATAAAATCCACAGAATATTTTTAGAATTTTACGCATATACTCTAGGATGAGTTATCCCTAATTTTATTATGTTTCCTAATTTGATTATGATTAGGAGTCCTATTGTATCAGTGGGCTTGGGCTTGTATTAGCAGTAGTACTATACTATTACTACCCATTATTTAACCCAGTTTTATGTGTAAGTAGTATAAAGTATTACAATATTGGTGCTTAATATTTTACATACATCAAATCCTTCCAATCTCAAAAGTATTCAGAGTATCTCTCTATGTTTCAACCACCCTATCTAAACTGCTCCTCCCCACCCTATCTAAACCCTACAACATAAAACAAAATAATTAATTGTTCTCTACAAACATAACAATGATTTGTTTGTGGGTTGGAATACCTCTCATATTCCACTCTCTTTTCTGTTTCAAAAAATTATTTATGTAGCTAACAAATGTTACGATAATCATCCATGAAAACTTATTTCGAGAAAGAACTCATGCCCACACACAACTGAATAAAAAAGCATAATTGGCCCAGATATAGTACCTGTTCCGAATTACAATGAAGTGAAGCATTCTGAAGTAATGATGTAATCTGATGTACTGCGGTAGACAGCTCCTTCTCCACAACCACCATAAATGTTTGAAGGTTAGGTTTACCAGAAGACTTCATAGGTATGGCATCAACACTCATTTTCCACCCAAGTCGAAACTTTGAGAAAAGTATATCTGAAAAGTATGAATTAGTTTAGCATCATCCTTTAATCTAGCCAAGCAAAATCAAACAGAACAAAAACAAAAAAAAAAATATCCTGCAACCATTCATTTCCAAGTTCCAACTAATAAAGTTCCCTTTCCAGGTTATCGATAAAATGAAACTAACAGAAAATAGCTTCTACAGTTAGACAGAACACCGCCCCAGCCAGCTAGAGTTTTCAATTACATTGTCCGCACAACATATATTTCTCATATATTCATAATCAAACAGATAAAAAAAAACATTGATATTCATAACTGAAGAAACTAACCTAGTACATGAGATTCAGCCAAGGTAAGGCACACAAACTTTCCCCCAGGCTTTAAAACTCTCTTCACCTGCAAAATCAACCAAACCAATTTAACAAACACCCAACACTCAAATTCAAATTCCATCTCAAATCAATCTATTCTATAAAATTATTCATATAAACCTTTGTAGCACCGGCAAATGTGATTACATTCAACAATTATGTCATTTTCTGAAATAACTACATGTGTCCACATGTCAATGCCGTGTGCAGTGTCATACATATAATAAATAGATAAAAAGATAGAAACCTCAGAGAGATATTGATTTCCCAAAGTAGGACCAAGCTCAGGCTCCATTAAAGCATCCAATCCACCTTTATCAACAACAGCACCAAAAAACTCATCTTCAAACTGCATGGCGGTCATATCCATAACACGCCACCGCATAAGCGGACGAGAACGAATGTTACGGCGGAGCATGTCTCCGATAACGACTTTAGAGAAATCAATGTTGGTGATGGAAGTAAAGCCGGCGTCGTAGAGGTGTTCGGAAAGACGGGAGTTGCCGCAACCGGGGACGAGGACGGGAAGAGACGCCGGAGGAGGAGGAGTTAGGGTTTGGAGAAGGGAGATGAGTGGGTCCCTTAGGTGAGGCCATTCGGCGTACCATTCGAAAGAATCGGGGCGAATAGTGAAGAAATTGTCCCAGTTTTCTTTGCTGGTGAAGTCTCCTAGGGTATCTAGAAGGTCCTTCTTCTCAGTTTTGCTCTTCGATGCCATGGCTCAGCTGTATGGGGAGTGAGGAGAGGTTGGTGGGGTTTTAGAAGTCCCCTCTCAGATTCAACAAATATTGATGCTTCTTTCTCTTTCATAATTGTGTGGTTTTAACTCTTGATCACTTTTTAGTAAAAAAAAAAAATAGAAAAAATATTCGTCGTGATTATTATATTTAAAGGCATCCAAGACTCGTTTGATCTTCATACTAACATTAAAAGAGGTTAGATACTTAAGTGTGTCGATCTTGTCATCGTATTCTTCTTTTGTTTAAAGACAAAAGCGCTCATGTATATGATCTTCATTAATTTTATGGAAAAAAGGGAAGTCGTGTAGCGTTCTCTTTTTGTCCTTTTATCCTCACATTACCTCGTAATGAGTACATGTTCTTAGCTTATAAGCAAGTGAGATGTCATAACTGCCATATTCATTATATCTCAAGGGAGAATGAGGTCCTTTCTTTTTATGCCTTTTATAGGTGTACGTGCAAAAGACACTTTAACGCCTGAGTAAGCAATAATAGCTAGCTATGTGAGTAGGCTAGGCCAATAAATGATTATGCATGAGGACTAGGCTCATATTTACAATGGTGTATAGAGAGATACACTCCTTGGTTATTGTTATCCTTCCTTTTGCGATTTAGTGTGCTTTGTTGCAGGAACTCTAGTTGTTTGGTGCTAATTGCCAAATTTGAGACATGTGAGAGCGCCTATCTAATTAACATGAGCTCCCATAAGTAGAACTACTCAACCTATATGTGATAATAACTTAATGTTGAAGGGGAAGTGCACCGACACTCTTCTCGTTTCTGATTGGGGGTGGGGGACAAGATGAATCCTAAGGCGATTTGTGTATGACTTCTCTTGTATCACATGTCATTCTGAGGTGTGATGTCTTCTGAGGTGGTGCGTGATATAAGATCACATACCGCACCACGTCGTAACGTGAGGTGGTCACCTCAAATTGTCTTGAATTTGATCGTATTATCGGCCTTTCACGTCACATTGTTAACAAGCTTTCATATTGGACGTCCTATATAATGATTGTGTTAAGACTCTTAGACATGCACTATTACAATTTACACACAGACACAAACATGTAAAGGAAATACACGACCTTGAGCTGATTTTTTATCTTCTAATTATACCATTCATTTAAATTAAATTATTCTAATTATAATTTTTATTTTTTTAAATAATATTATTTAAATCTTTAAGTAAAAAATCAATTAAAGCTCATTATAATACGAACAATTTCACTAAAATATGAATAATATTAATTAAATATTTATTTGATTGTGAAATAATAAATAAAAATTATAACCAAATACAATAACATAAACTTATGTCCATCTCAACGCTAATATAATAATCCTTTTCAATTTTGTACCTGTCAAAAGTAGAACATCAATCAGTTAAATTATGCGATGTCTGAGCTAAGTTAACGGGACATAGAAATTATCCTTTATTTAAATTTAAACTATTTATTTTCTCAATTTTCTTCTTGGTTAAGTTTTAGTTTGAATTTAAGTTAATTCTAACAACATTTACAAAATTTGTCAATCACCACGTCTTTATCTCTGACATCTCTCAAGTATCGCCGGAACCCTTTCCACTCCGCGCCGGACCACCACCGTCAGTGAAGTCTCCGGAGATGGGAGAGCTTGTTGCTGAGAAACATGTTCGATATGTACTATCAGTTGAAAAGGTATCTAGTAAGTAGTAAGGTTGAAAATTGGAGAATTGGAGAACATACTGTTATAATTTACACAGCAAGTGCTACATGGGGCCAATCATAGCACCTGCAGTTATATGATAATGAATGTCGTCGGGCTTTAGAGCTAATTAGAAAGTAATCACACCGTTGCGGAAATGACAATGCTATAATGGATGAGTAGTAGCATAAAACAATAGGCTTGACCATTAAAAGAGATTTGAATATAGAGTCAAATATGTTTTTAGTCCTTATAAATATACCAACTTTTTGTTTTAGTTCCTCTAAAATTTTCCTTCAATTTTTAATCCCTATAAAATTTTCAATCACCACTTTTAGTCCCTATTTTTAAATTAATTTTAGTATTTTTTTAATGAAATTGTGCAGAAATGTGTAGAATATTGTAAAAGTATTTCCCAAAAAAAATTAGAATTTTTTAACAAAGCATAAATTTAATATGAATTTTTAACCATCAAAAATATAAAAATTCATATTTTGTTAAAAAATTCTAAATTTTTTTAGGAGAGATTCTTATAATATTATGAATTTTTCTGCAAACTTTTATTCAAAAATGTGAATTCTACGTATGAGTTTACTTTAAAAGAGGGACCAAAAGTGAAGATGAAAAAATTTTGGAGGACTAAAAGTTGAAGGAAAATTTTAGAGGAACTAAAACGAAAAGTTGGTATATTTATAGGGACCAAAAACATATTTAACCCTTGAATATAAATGATTTGTCATTAGACATGTTCATGATATATTGTTGTATTATTTCTGTCTCACTTTTACGCTGCTGGTCATATAACATACATAATGTCCCAAATTCAATTTAACATATAACAGAATTTGACTCAGAAATGCATCCCTGTTTATCCTTTCCTGACAATACAATTACTTATGTTAATGTGTTTCGTATGAAGTTGTTTTATTTGTTGTTGCAGGACTTTCACTTCTTGAATATCCTGGAGTGAAGCCGATCGACCCAGCTTATGCTTTACGTGTAGACGTTGTCAATAGAATTTTCTTTAGTAAATAGGGACTTGGAATATTGATAACGTCTTAGTGTAGATTCACAAGATCTTTAATTCTTATTAAGAGCGATGCTAAATGGTACGAGAGCTTCAAGTGCACGAAGTCGCACGACTTGTTAAACTGCAGGCAATTTACTTTACTATTGGACTTATTGCTAGCTTATTGGTGTTATTGTGTTCTTATATATAACATATAGTACAAAAATAAATGTAACTAAAATGATATCATACGGATCTAAGAATATCACCTTTCCACATGTCAATTATAAGGTGATACTAAGACATGCATGATTTGGAAAACACACAACATGGAAACGTGTTTATGGAGTTTAGATACATATTTGGCCACTTTGACTCAAATTAAAACTAAGATAAAATACCAAACTACAATGATATATCAATTCGTGCAAATTTGACGATAGACTTTCTCGTGCATTACAACATTTTCCTCTTATTAATAGTTGCATGAAATTTTCTGTATAAAAATATCAACGATTTGAACATCTATCTATAAGTTAAGTTTGCATTGATACGACTACTATCCATTCAATTTATGTTACTACTTATGGATATAATTTCTTTTGCTAATAAAATAATGATTGAATATGATAGGGTGCTTGTGTAACAGCACCGAAATCTTTTTACACGCATTCTTCTTTTTTTTTTAGGGGATTTTTACACACATTCAATCACATCATTTCACTAAATAGATATTTAAGGAGTTACTTTTGCAATTAAAGCAAAGTAACATAATGATTGAATATGATAGGGTGCTTGTGTAAAATCTTTTTATATAGTAAATACAAATCAAATCCACAAATTAATGTCTTGAAGCAACTTTGTAGGTATATTTGGGGAATTTGAGTTTTAGGTAATGTTTCTTTTTCTTTGAATGTGTAAACAATAAAAGAAATGTAATTTGAACATTAATTTAAGACACCTAAATTATATATGGAATAGTTTGATATTTAGAGGTAGAAAATGGAAAAGATAAAAAAAAAGGGTCAATTATTGTGAGATTAGATAATTTGATTTTTGTAGTTGATCTTAATGAAAAAATGTTTCGATCATAATTGTGGGACGGATCCAAGTTTATGTAGTTGGAGGCTTTACCCCCACTTACTTTCTTGTATTATTTAAAGTTTCTTTTTTAAAGGTTGTTTTATTTCAAGTTGTTAAGTAATTTTATTTTTTTTACCATTAAAAATAAGTCTTGCCTCCACAAAATGTGTAAAAAGATAAATTGTTGAATAATACTTGTTCACATAAATAGAAAGATATATTTAATATTTGTTTAAAATGAAGAATTAAACAATAATGTCAAAATATAAAGTCTATCAAGAAATATATTTCATGGATATATAGGTGTAACTCACATTTATGCTTTATTTGAATTTTTTATAGTGTCTGATTTTTTAGTGATAATTGTATTATTATTTTATCACTTATGCACTGATATATTTTTAAAGATTTATAATAAATAAACATTTCTGAATCCGTTCCTTGTGTTTTAGGTCATTCTTCTCCATTAAAAATATACAAGAAAAAGCAACAAAAAAAAAAATTGCAAGAGATCTTTAAAAGAGTGGTTATCGATCAAAATTCACGTACATGATAGATTATTTTTTGAGTAAAAGTTGATTGTATTGCAGAGAAAACTTATGTGATTCATTCTCAAATCAAGTCACTTTGATACAACTGCAAGAACAGTAATAAAAATATGTAGCTGATCCTGTTGAAAAATATGTGTAGCTAACTTGTATTAAAAAAAATTAAATGTGAATAACATCTACCGAAACATTTATGTTCTTTCTTTCTATTTCTCTAGTCTTTTTCCATCACTTGATACAACCAGATTTCCTAGAAAAAAGAGTACATTACATATTTCTTTGGTTTTTTGTTCTTTATGTTGGCTTCCACCCACCAGCTATTTATTTGTCTTTGGCTTGTTGTTGCAATACCAAAACACCAGCTCTGCTCCCAAGATCTGGTGAAGCAAGCAAATCACCAATGGCACTTAACTCTGAAAATTCAGTCCATTTTGCTAGTCCTTCTATCTGAGGCAAGTCTGAGTCATGTGTTCTCCTAACAATAAAAAAGTCATGTTCATTCGCTATATCGCGAAGAATAGTTGATATTCCTTGACTATCTTTTACAATCAATTTTTGATAACAAACATTTTTCGAGCCATAATGTGGTAGTTTCTTTACTTCTTCGAGTGCCTCATTATCAAGTACATACTCCAAGTTTGGCATGTGATCCTCAGATGTAAGGTGGTACACAACCAAATTGATCCCCGGGTTCCTTATCACTCTTTTAGCTAAGCACAAAGCTTCTATGTCGTCTCTTCCACCAAGATAAATCATAGCTAGCTTAATGGATGAATTGTTTTTAGGAAAGATCGATTCAAGTATAATAATGATTTGAATTTCTTATCTTATCTTATATACTTAAATGTTGTTATGAGTCAAATACAAAAACAACTAAATAGTTATATTTTTAGTTTGTCAAGAGAAGTTACAACAACAACATTCAATCCTATAAATAAACTATGTTTAGACTTTTATAGTTTCATTCTTGAGACAAAACATTTTTATCAGAAGTTGAGACCATAACAATATATATTTATATAAATACAGTTGTAGTCAAATTTCAACTATATACTATAAATAGATCTCTTGTTATATTACACTCATAGTTTTAAGGTTTGAGAAAGAAAAAAAAAAATTATACATATTATGAAGTGTCTTTTCACCTGCGTACTAAAATTAGAGATTTCAGAAATAGCTATTCATGCATGCTACCGGGGCAAAATTCCACAAATTGGTTTCTTTTGATTTTTTTTTTTTGGTTGCAAGGATAAAGGATCAAAGCAAGAAAGAAAAAAGGAAATTTCATTTTTTTTAGTGGAGTTGAATTGGATTTTTAAATTTATTTTAATATTTTACCGTAAACTAATTTTATTTATATTATTTTGTATTTCCACTTTTTAGGAAAATTATTCAGATCGGACTGATTCCATATTATTTTAAAAAAACTAAATATTTATTGGTTTAATATAATATTTCTTTTTTAAATAGTCTTTTTTTATGATCATAATTATCTTTTATTACTTGATAATTTTCATTTTTGATTCATTAGATATGTTATGTTATTAACATATATTTGTTTGTATGAGATTATTTACAAAAATTTGTTTGTCCTTAAATATAAGATCTTTTACAAATTTTTAGATGCCTTTGCTACTTTTTTTTTTCTAAATACTTCGTACCTTTTTTTAAAAGAATAACTACTTATACCTATTATTAATATTATAAACAAGATTGAATACATTTATATACAAAGGGTAAATTAGGACCAATCGTACACATTTCAGATAAATTTATTGTTCCAACAATTTTTCTCAATGCCCGTGATTTTTGTTGGCAAAAACAAAACGATATTTGTTCATTCAAATTAATAAGTATATTAAACACAACTACGTGTTCAACATCGCTAAAAATTTAATGGTAAAATCTACGAGCAAACCTACATCACACAAGTTAATAGCATACAACGATAAAATATATACAAATAATATGATAAAATCTAAGTGATCGAAATACTCATGCTTCCGAGCTATCATGTTTGCAGTCTTCTGAAACACTTTAATCTTCCACATTCCGCCGTTTTTTTTTTCTTCGCAGCCTTTGCCTTCTTCGCATCTTTTAACTTCATCGTTTTCTTAGCTCTTTCAAGGATTCGATTTGCTTTTCTGTTACTTGATTTTGTGGGTTTCGATTCTAAGAGAAATTAGGGTTTTAAAGTTTAGTTTGTTTCTAAAGTGTTTAAAATGATAACGGTGGAAATCAGAAAACCCTTCATATTCTACTGTTAATTTAAGTTATTTTTGGTTTTTATTTTATTTTTAAAAATGATTTTCGTAATTTAAAATTTTCATTTTTTTAATTATAAATGACGTGTAAAAACCTTTCTCTGGTTGCTCGTATTTTCAAAGCTCGCTATTTTCCGTCTGGTTCCTATCTCACGGCCACTGTCGGTCATAATCCGAGTTATGTCTGGCGTAGTATCATGCGTGCTAGATTTATTGTGCGTGGGGGAGCACGTTGGAGTATAGGGTCAGGTGCTACGATTCCCATTCTCAACGAACCTTGGCTGTCTAACGGGGAATTTATTGGTAGTGATATTCCAGGTGCACATTTTGTTCATAATTTCACTATTAATAGTCTGATGAATTTACATGACAAGAGCTGGAATGAACAGGTAGTACGTGAGGTCTTTAGCGCGGCTATTGCAGATAAAATACTTCATACGCCACTTATTTCTCAGGTTGAGGAAGATCGACTTATTTGGAAAGCAGAAAGGCATGGACGTAAATCAGTGCGTAGTGCTTATAGATTGTGTGTCACAGAGTTAATTGACTCTTCCTATTTATGGCGGCCGGGGTATTGGTCAGGCATTTGGAACCTTAAAGCTCCACCGAAGGTTAAGAATTTAATCTGGCGTATGTGCCGGGGATGTCTACCAACCCGCGTACGTCTGTTGGATAAAGGCGTCGTTTGTCCTACTAACTGTTCTAGTTGCGACTCTACTCATGAAGACCTTTTACATGTTTTTTTCGATTGTCCTTTTGCTTTACAGGTGTGGAACCGGGCAGGCCTTTGGAGCTCTGTTCATCATGCCCTCACGCATACCAGTTCAGTTACAGATGCCATCTTCTCTCTTTTGGAGACGCTGTCAGCTGAGTTATCTCAACGTCTGTCAACGGTCATATGGAGTCTTTGGAAACACCGTAATCTTCGTGTTTGGGAAGATGTTACAGAGACAAGTGCGGTGGTTGTCGAGCGAGCTCGCCATCTGGTCACGGATTGGCAGTTGGCGAACTCTCCGAATGTTCTTGCATCTCCTTCGTCTCCTCAGCATGCCATGCCTGCGCATATGGGGGCTTCCTCCTCACACACTCCCAATCAGGTATTGTGGCAGCCTCCCACATCAGGTAGATATAAATGCAATATTGACGCAGCGTTCTCATCTCATAACAATCGCACAGGTATTGGTATTTGTATTCGCGACTCGGAGGGTGGTTTTGTTCTGGCTAAGACCAATTCTTACTCTTGTATAGTCCCCGTGGATGTTGGAGAAGCACTAGGTTTGTACTCTGCTTTGCAGTGGGTGGGTGATATGCAGCTTGATAATGTGGATTTTGTGTCTGATTCTAAAGTAACAGTCGATGCCTTCCTTTCTACACGGAACGACCTTTCTGAATTTGGTTATATTATTTCTTCTTGTCGTTCTTTGTACCGTAATTTATTTTCCAACTCTAGGGTGGAGTTTGTTAGGCGACAAGCTAACGCGGTGGCTCATACTCTTGCACGAGAGGCCACGTCCTTAGCTAGTCCCGCTGTCTATTATGATATACCCAATTGTATTGAGGCTATTATGATCAATGAAATGCTATAAGCATCTTTTCCTCAAAAAAAAAAAATGCGTGACATAAGAAAAATGGAAAAATAAAAATAAAAAGCCACACGCCACATCAGAGATTCTGCTAACCCAAAGGATTTAGGAGCAAAAATCTTAATTTACAAAATAAAAAAAAAAAAATAAACAGTAAAAATAAAAAGTGTTCTATATTATTAACCCTAGTCTTTATCTCTGAAGTATCGCCGGAACCCTTTCCACCCCGCGCCACCACCGTCAGTGAAGTCTCCGGAGATGGGAGAGCTTGTCGCTGAGAAACATGTTCGATATATACTATCAATTGAAAAGGTATCTATCATTCATCAATCACTACTTGCCAACTATGTTTCATTTTTAATATTCATTTTTTTTTTTTTTTACCTTTGCAGAAGAAAGATAGTTTTGAATCTGTGGTAATGGAACATCTCAGGATGAATGGAGCATACTGGGGATTAACTACCCTTGATCTTCTTGGAAAACTCGACACCGTTGATGTTGATGAGGTTGTTTCATGGATCATCAGTTGCCACCACCATGATGGGGGATTTGCTGGAAATGTTGGACATGATCCACACATTTTGTATACACTCAGTGCAGTGCAAGTGCTAGCTCTCTTTAATAAGCTTCATCTTATTGATGCTGATAAGGTTACAAATTGTATCCTTTGACTTTGACACACATATTGGTTCACTTTGAAGGTTCTGTATTATGAGCCTGTTTGAATTGGCGTATTATTTAGCTTACACAAAACAGCTTATGCAAATAAATAAGCTTTTGTGTGTTATTCATAAGCTCGTCAAAGTAGTTTATGAAAAAAATGCTTATGAAGATACAATTTTTAGTAGCGAGAACTTATGAATTAACGTGAAAGCTTATTTATTTGTATAAGCTAAAAAATAAGCCAATCTAAACAGGCCATACATATTCACATGTTTTATGTGGGTCAGACAAAACTTTGTTGTTTTTGCTTCTTTTGTTTTAAAAAAATATTCTGGATCTTGTGTTTCTTAATATTTATGTTAGATATTGTTAGCCTGCAAAACGAAGACGGGTCTTTTTCAGGGGATATATGGGGTGAAGTTGATACCCGGTATTTTTCTTAAGCTCCATTTTGATCGTTGAGTGATTACCACCTTACTGCAATTTAGGACTATAATCCACTGACTTGTTTGTCTTAGGTTCTCATACATTGCTATTTGCTGCCTATCAATATTACGTCGATTGGATAGAATAAATGTGGAGAATGCTGTGAAATACATTATAAGCTGCAAAAACATGGATGGTGGATTTGGTTGCACACCTGGTGGGGAATCTCATGCTGGACAAAGTACGTTATATAGTATTCATCATTTTTGCTTAAATATTACGCACTCTATGTTACTCAATGCATGTACATCTATTCCTTTTGAAAATTTCTTGTTTTCTATTTTCCGTCATGAAGGAAGTGTTGTGTCTGGTTAGGGCCAATTTGATAGGAACCCCAAAATCAAATAGGAACAATAATGAAAATAAGAGAAAGCACTGAATAAATAATAATATTTTATTGATTATAACAATAGAATGATATAATAGTAGTAGTGGTTTCTCTAACTACTCCCAGAGCAAAGCTCCGACACAACTCAGAGAAAGTATTTTTTATTTTCCAACATAAAAAATATTATCTCTCTCTAGTACAGTTGTGCACTGTGCTAGTCTAGTATTTACTGTTTTGCGAATCAAACACACCCAAGACGTCTTCTGTCTAGTCATTTTAATATGCAATGCCAGCAACAATATGGCCAGAAAGTATATTTTCTTTAATGAAATGACATTCAACCTTTATAGCATAGTCTTTTTATGTAAATTGGATTGGAGTTTTGTGTATTGCTGCCTGATTATCAAACATGAGCTGCATCTATCTTGCATCTTATAAGTTTTGACCTCAAAGTAGTTGTTTAGTCCATATAAGCTTGCAATTGCATCTGTCTCATAACTTGAACTTCATAGATGTTCCCTATTAACTTGTCCCACAACCCACCTTTCAAGTTTCAACGAGACACACTATTATAAGAGTAATAACGAGTGAACTTTCTCAACAATGAATAAAACTTTTTTTTAATGGGCTTCATGTCGAGACAACCATTTGGATCGAAGGGAACTAAAAGATTGAGTAACTTGTCGGAAATACAAACAAAAAAAATCATTAAAGGGGAAATCATTGCTAATGGGAAAGAAAAATTCCCTGCCTTTGTTGAAACAGCAGTGTTAAGCTAATATAGCCAAGTCATGACTGACTAGGAGCAAACAAAGCATATGCTGCTGTGTGTCTTTTTCAAGAAGATGAGGTGAGGGAAGACATGAGAAATTGGTAAGTGGGATGCAGACGGCACATGAACTGATTGGATGGTTCTGAAGGTAACAATTAATTGTCAAGCTCTAGATCCAAGTGTTGGAAGGTCACACGGCTCTAGACAGAACACATTGAATGAAGCAGTGGTTAGTTGATGGTTAAAACTACCGGAATGACTAGCCGACACTATTAATATTTGCTATGTTGTAACCCACTTGGGTAGGCCTGGTGGTGTTGGCTTGAGATTTTGGAGTGTGCTCCTCCTCAAGGTATCATGTTCGATTCTCTCCGGTGCCAATTTGGGTGGACTAGTTTAGGTTTTTCGGAAAAAAATATTTGCTATGTGGTGTTGTATTGACTGCTCACAGCTCACTCATGGAATACATATAATAAAATAAATTTTTAGTCACTGAATGCACTGCTTAGTATGTCACTATGTCTGTTTGTTTTTTCCATTTTCTGAATTCCAAATAAAAGAATGCAATGAGTTGTAGACTTGAATCATCCTTGAGAGGCATTGCTTTTCCTATTTTCAGTTTTCTGCTGTGTGGGGGCCCTTGCTATAACGGGGTCACTAGATCTTGTTGACAAGGACTTACTTGGTTGGTGGTTATGTGAGCGACAAGTTAAATCCGGAGGTCTGAATGGGCGTCCAGAGAAACTCCCTGATGTGAGTAAATCTTTTCAAGTTTAGGTTCATTGCTTGAGATGGTCTTATTGTTTTTCTCAGTTTCTCTTATCAGTTTTTAGATCTTGCCAGGTATGCTACTCATGGTGGGTTCTTTCTAGCCTGATCATGATTGATAGGGTTCACTGGATCAGTAAGGAGAAGCTTATAAAGTTTATCTTGGACTGCCAGGTTATTTAGTGGAATTTTTGTATGCAATCGGCATGTTGTGTTCGTCTTTTGTGGTGTTAACTGTTGTGAGATCAGTATTTCTGAAAAATATTATGTATGTTGAAACTGTTAGGACACAGAAAATGGTGGGATTTCAGACAGACCGGATGATGCTGTGGATGTCTATCATACATACTTTGGGGTGGCTGGTAATGTTTTTCCCTTTTTGTATTTCATCTATTCTTAATTTATTTGTGCTAACATCTTGTCATGTACCCCGACACCTCTCTCTTTCTCATGCATTTAGATTATATTGATATCGGAATGATAGTGCTCACTGACCAGTGACTTCCTTTGGTCATAATTTCAAGAGATACGCAAAAAGGCATTCTTCATGAAACCTAGTGGTTTTTTGTTGCCTGCTTCATGCTTTGGTTTGTGTCATAAAATCATATCCCATAATACTAAGCTTGTGGGCCTAAAGTGTGGACAATGCATAGGACTTCCTAATTTCATATTGAATGTCATTTTTTGATTAGAAGAATTGGGGCAACAAGCATTTAATTTTAGATCATTTGGTCATAGAGGCTTTGGTATCTTGTCGCGAACCAACTATCTCAAAAGGTTAAACTATTAGGTAAAATCACTTGAAAAATTGTATTAGTTCATCAAGCTTATATAATTGTACATTAGAATTTAGAACCAGATACATGTCGTTCTATTTAGTTTTTAATTGTTTGGAAAGTTTGTAGTAAAAATAGTATAATATGGAATGTAACTTAAGTAAACGGCACTGGAATTCTAGCGTAAGGTTGAAAATTGGAGAACATACCATGTTATAATTTACACAGCAAGTGCTATATGGGGCCAAGCATACAAATGCCATGGAGATAGCGCATGGTGACTAAGTTTGGATAAACTTCTAGCTTATACGAGCTTCTTAATAGAGAGATGTATTTGATTCATATCTATAAAACAGTCCCTTATAAGTTTATAGGCAGTTCTGGAGCAGTAACATAAGTTTCTGAAATCGTCGAAATGTAGAAGTTTATTAGTTATATACTCATACTCATCGTAGTATAATTCCTAACTTATTTTCCCGTAAGTGCTTGTTGAAAAATCTACCTGAACTGGCTGGATATCAACCATAGGTTCAAGCATGGTGGTGGAAATGGAGAAACGTTTCTATTGTAGTTTGTGATAGAAAAGTGACATCGAAGTTTAAAAGAAAATTTTACCACAACTACAAATCCTGCAGTTATATGTTAGAGTACATAGAGTCTAAGGCTCTTACTGTAACTAGTCTTAGATAGTTCAAGTATTATAGCTTAGCTTCTTGGAGTGTGACATGTGTCACCACTCATATGCTTCTTAGAATGCATCTATAAATACATTGTATCTCTCACATTTATTCAATGAATAACACTAAACAGTTTTTCCCTTTCTCTCTCTTAGATCTGTTTTCTCTCTCTTCTATCCCTTTCTCTCTCTTCCAACTGAATTCAGTTTCAAGCTTCATCAACGGCGGTTGCCAATTCTAAAATGGTATCATGAGCATTTTTTCTCGATCCTAAACCATGGCCTCTGCTTCGTCGCAAACTTCTCCTATTCCTACGCATCACACAGAAACTCAAATGAACAACAATGGAGTTCAACGTATCACTCCAGCAGCTTCGAAAACTTTCAAACAAGTCGTATCGGTCAAGCTCGACGATACGAACTACCTTTAATGGAAGCAGCAGGTTGAAGGAGTTCTGCGTGGAACAAAAATGGTGCGTTATGTCGTTTCGCCGCAAATTCCACCAGTTTTCCTCTCTGATGCTGCGCGCGAGGCCGGTGAAGAAAATCCGGCGTTCACCGATTGGGAGGAGCAAGACTCGTTGCTGTGTACGTGGATTCTCTCCACCGTCTCTGCCTCCCTGCTTGCGCGGTTTGTTCGGTTGCGCCACTCGCATGAGGTATGGGATATGCTATTCACACTTACTGTTATACTCAAATGCGTACTCGTTCGCGACAACTTCGTTCTGAGTTGCGCACTATTACCAAGGGAACGTGTTCTATTACTGAATTCATAGCTCGTGTTCGGACATTTTCTGAATCCTTGATGTCAATTGGAGATCCGGTTTCTCACCGTCACCTCATTGAACTTGTTCTTGAGGCCTTACCAGAAGAATACAACGCCATAGTTGCTAATGTGAACAGTCAGGTTGACCTGGATGAACTGGAATCTCAGCTTTTGACACAAGAATCACGCAATGAAAAATTTAAGAAAGCCTTAATTGGAGATATTGCATCTGTGAATGTGACTCAGGCACCTACTTCTGATGGAAAGAATGGTAACAATCAGGCTTCTGGTTCATATTTTGACCAGCAGAATAATTTTTCCTCAAATCCTAATGCAAATGATGCTTCTCAGTTTCTTAACCCTAATTTTGGTAATAGAGGTGGTTTTAGAGGAAGAGGATCTCGTGGTGGCCGCTTCAGAGGCAGGGGAGGCCGCAATTATGGTAGAGGAGGCTCTGTTCAATGCTAGATATGTTACAAGGTTGGACATGATGCCACTATTTGCTATCACAGGCTATCTGTTCCACGTCAATATGAGGGATATGGCACCTATGGTGGATCATTTGCTGGCTATGGAGGTTCTGGAAATGGTAATGGCTATGGAAACTATGGACCTCCTCCTAATGTTTGGCTACAAGGTGCAAACCCTAGAGCTGCACCTGGATCTTCAACAAGACCTACTTACCCTCCTCAATATGGTAATCTCAGGCCCCCACCACCACAAGCTTACTTAACTGGTACTGAGTCCATTAACTCCAACTCTCTTCACAACAGTTGGTACCCTGATTCTGGTGCAACACACCATGTCACATCTGATGCCACCAACTTCATGGATGCTGTGTCCCTATCAGGTTCTGACCAAGTACATGTTGGTAATGGTCAAGGTCTGTGTACAAATTCTGTTGGCTCATTAAGTTTCACCTCACCCTTTTCTCCCCATACAACTCTTAAACTTCATAATTTACTTCATGTGCCCTCTATTACTAAGAATCTTGTCAGTGTCAGTCAATTCACTAAAGATAACAATGTATTCTTTGAATTTCATCCTAACACTTGCTTTGTAAAATCTCAGGATACTTCTAAAGTTCTTCTTAAAGGTCACATTGGTGTTGATGGCTTGTACCAGTTTGATAGTCCTCCTGTGTCTCAACCAGCTCCTCAACTATCTGCTTCAAGTCTAAGTTTCAACTCCAAATGTCAAGCTAATGAGTGCTTCTCTTACTCTAGCTTTCCTAGCACTAAGTTTCAATGTAATAATCTTGGAAGTACTTATACTCCAATCAGTAGTAGTAGTAACATTAGTAAATCTATTGTTTCTTCTCTGTCTATGTACAAAGTCTGGCACAATAGGCTTGGCCACCCTCATCGTGAGGTTCTTAGGAATGTAATGAAATTGTGTTATCAAAATCTTCATAATAAAAGTGTCACAGATTTTTATTCTATTCTGCCTGTTGTTTGGGAAAATCTCATAGATTACCCTCTGTTGCTTCTAATACTTCTTATAACAAACCTTTTGAGCTTGTATTTTGTGATTTGTGGGGTCCTGCATCAATTGAGTCTCATGGTGGTTTCTCCTATTTCCTAACATGTGTTGATGCCTATTCTAGATACACTTGGATTTTTCCACTTAAACTTAAGTCTCAAACTCTTACTATGTTCAAAAATTTCAAAAGTATGGTGGAACTGCAATACAATTATCCTATAAAATCAGTTCAAACTGATGGGGGTGGAGAATTCAAACCCCTCACTCAGTTCCTCACTCCCTTAGGCATCACTCATTGACTGACATGACACACATCACCAAAATGGGTTAGTGGAAAGGAAACACAGGCATATAGTAGAGACTGGTCTCACACTGTTAGCTACCGCTAAATTATCCCTGTGCTACTGGGATCATGCCTTTTTGACAGCAACCTATCTCACCAATAGGTTACCCTCACCTACTCTTGACAACAAATCACCCTATTTTATGTTGCATCTTCAGTTCCCTGATTACAAGTTCTTCAAGAGTTTTGGTTGCTCTTGTTTCCCTTTTACCAGATCCTACAATTATAACAAACTTGAATTCAGATCCAAGGAGTGCAAATTTCTGGGGTATTCTCCTTCTCATAAAGGGTACAAGTGTCTTGATTCTACAGGAAGGCTTTACATCTCCAAAGATGTTTTGTTCAATGAGCACAGATTTCCATATGAGGAATTATTTACCTGTCATCAGCCTTCCACTACTTCTGACACCAGTTCATCTTTCACCACTTTTCCCATCATTAAGCCACCTACAAATAACACATCCTCTACAACTGATGATTCATCTCTACCTTCATCTTTACCTTCTGGTTCTACTCCCACATCACACTACATCCACTACATCACACTACATCACTACTAACACATATCACTAGTGCTCATTTATCACCTCATCACACTACATCCAGTTACTCACCTTCTCATCATGCTTCTCATGATAACAATCTGCCACCAGGACCCATTTTTAATCCTACACCAATTACCACTATTTCACCCTCCTCTTCTGGTGTTATCTCTTCACCTTCTCAGTCACACAGCAACAACACTGTCAGTCAGCATAATGAGCCTGCATCTGGTCCATCCCCACCACATGCTCCTCCTCATTGTATTCATCCCAATAATATTCACACTATGGCCACTAGAGGCAAACGTGGAATTGTTCAACAGAGAATTCAACCTACACTACTTCTAACTCATCTTGAGCCTACAAGTTACAAGCAAGCTATGAAACACTCAGATTTGGCTTCAAGCCATGACACTTGAATATGATACATTATTGAAGAACAATACTTGGACTCTTGTCTCTCTTCCCCACAACAGGAAGGTTGTGGGTTGCAAGTGGATGTTCAGAGTGAAGCAGAACCCTGATGGGAGCATAAACAAATACAAAGCAAGGCTGGTGGCAAAGGGGTTCCACCAAATGCCAGGCTTTGACTACAAGGCAACCTTTTCACCAGTTGTCAAACCAGTAACTGTCATGACTGTATTGACTTTAGCAGTGACAAACAAGTGGTGTATTCAACAACTTGATGTCAATAATGCCTTTTTAAATGGTTATTTGGAGGAAGAGGCGTACATGACTCAACCCCCTGGTTTTGAAGCAACTGATTACAAGGCCCTATATGGGTTAAAGCAAGCTCCCAGGGCATGGTTTGAGAGATTGAAATCTACTCTTCTCAAGTTTGGTTTCTGTGCCAGCAAATGTGATCCATTTTATTCACTTTACATGCCAATCATCATAGCACCTTCATTTTAGTTTATGTGGATGATATTATCATCACTGGCAGCTCTAAATCCCCGCTTCAGCAACTTGTTCAGAAGCTAAATTCAGAGTTCTCTCTCAAAGATTTGGGTCAACTTGACTATTTCTTAGGGATTGAGGTGCACCATTCTGACACTGGCTCCCTGCACCTATCTCAAACCAAATATATACATGACTTACTGGTCAAGGAAAATATGTCTCAAGCCAATGGCATTGCTTCCCCCATGGCTTCCAGCACAAAGCTGTCAAAATATGGGTCAAATCATGTATCTGATCCAACATTCTTCAGATCAATAGTGGGAGGACTGGAATATGCCACTATAACCAGACCTGAAATCTCTTACTCTGTTAACAAGGTTTGTCAGTTTTTATTTGCACCTCTAGAGGATCATTGGAAAGCAGTAAAGAGGATCCTCAGGTATTTGCAAGGCACTATTCATCATGGTCTGCTAATCAGTCCTGCATCTTTACATGAACCTTTGCAACTCACAGGATTCTGTGATGCTGACTGGGCATCTGATCCAGATGATAGAAGAAGCACTTCAGGTGCCTGTATTTTCTTAGGTCCCAACCTCATCTCTTGGTGGGCTAAGAAACAAACTCTTGTTGCTAGGTCAAGTGCAGAGGCTGAGTACAGAAGTCTAGCTTAAGCTTCTGCTGAAATCTTACAGGAACTACATGTACCCATTAAAGTGCCTCAAATTTACTGTGACAATTTAAGTGCTGTATCCCTGGCTCATAATCCAGTCCTTCACTCCAGGATCAAACACATGGAGCTGGATATCTTTTTTGTTCGGGAAAAGGTTATCAACAGGAGTCTACTTGTGTCTCATGTTCCAGCACATTCTCAATGGGCAGATATTCTCACTAAGCCATTATCTACATCCAGATTTTTGGAACTCAGAGACAAACTGAGAGTTTCAGACCTCCTTAGTTTGAGGGGGGAATGTTAGAGTACATAGAGTCCAAGGCTCTTACTGTAACTAGTCTTAGATAGTTCAAGTATTATAGCTTAGCCTCTTGGAGTGTGACATGTGTCACCACTCATATGCTTCCTAGAATGCATCTATAAATACATTGTATCTCTCACATTTATTCAATGAATTACACTAAACAGTTTTTCCCTTTTTCTCTCTTAGATCTGTTTTCTCTCTCTTCTAACTGAATTCAGTTTCAAGCTTCATCAATGGCGGTTGCCAATTCTAATATTATATGATAATGAATGTCGGGCTTTAGAGCTAATGAGAAAGTAATCACACTGTTGCTGAAATGACAATGCTATGATGGATGAGTAGTCACATAAAACGTTCTCCTAGGATAAATTATAAATATAATGCTCATGAATTAATTTTAATTCTTCCATACCTATGGTCTATGTGCTTATTCCTGCATTTAAGTTCTATTAATGAATCCCGGAGGAGGAGAAAGAAACCTGATAGATTCACCGATCTGAGTCTAGTATTTCAATTCCTATAGGATAGGATTAAAAATAGAAATGTTAGCGAAAAAGTTGGTGCTCATCTTATGTGGTTTGGGTTTGTGTGGAGTAGACTTGTAAAAGCACTGATAAGTGTTGATTGGGGTGGAAGATAGTTCAAACGTTAAAGGTAGAGAGAAACAAAGAAAAACAATAGGCTTGACCATAAAAAGAGATTTGAATATAAATGATTTGTCATTAGACATGTTCATGATATTATTGTTGTATTATTTCTCTCTCACTTTTACGCTGCTGGTCATGTTACATACATTATGTCCCAAATTCAATTTAACATATAACAGGATTTAACTCAGAAATGCGTCCCTGTTTATCCTTTCCTGACAATACAATTACTTATGTTAATGTGTTTCATATGAAGTTTATTTTATTTGTTGTTGCAGGACTTTCACTTCTTGAATATCCTGGAGTGAAGCCGATCGACCCAGCTTATGCTTTACCTGTAGACGTTGTCAATAGAATTTTCTTTAGTAAATAGGGACTGGGAATATTGATAACGTTTTAGTGTAGATTCAGAAGATCTTTAATTCTTATTAATAGTTGCATGAAATTTTCTGTATAAAAATATCAACGATTTGAGCATCTATCTATGAGATAAGTTTGCACTGATACGACTACTATCCATTCAATTTATGTTACTACTTCTGGATATAATTTCTTTTGCTAATAAAATAAGAGTTTATTTGGTATGCAATATGCATTTTTTTTTTTGAGCATTCAATCACATCATTTCACTAAATAGATATTTAAGGAGTTACTTTTGCAATTAAAGCAAATTAACATAATGATTGGATATGATAGGGTGCTTGTGTAAAATCTTTTTACATAGTAAATACTACTTCTGTTCCTTTTTAAGTGTCACTTTAGTAGAAATTTTTTGTTCCTATTTAACTGTCACTTTCAAAGTTCAATGCAACAATAAATATTGTTTTACCGACATTACCTTTAGTTATTTATTGCGGAGAGAGAAATATATGAAATAAGATATTAAATGATTAAGGCTATTATAGTAAAAGTACTAATTATTGTATAAGAAAAAATAACATTTATTGAGTGTCTTGGTTTGTGTAAAATATCAAAAAGTGACAGTTAAAAAGGAACGGAGGTAGTACAAATCAAATTCACAGATTAATGTCTTGAAGCAACTTTGTAGGTATATTTGGGGAATTTGAGTTGTAGGTAATGTTTCTTTTTCTTTGAATGTGTAAACAATAAAAGAAATGTAATTTGAACATTAATTTAAGACACCTAAATTACATATGGAATAGTTTGATATTTAGATGTAGAAAATGGAAAAGATTAAAAAAAAAAAAAAGTCAATTGTTGTGAGATTAGATAATTTGAATTTTGTAGTTGATCTTAGTAAAAAATGTTTCGGTCATAATTGTCGGACGGATCCAAGTTTATGTAGTTGGAGGCACTTGCCCCCACTTACTTTCTTGTATTATTTAAAGTTTCTTTTTGAAAGGTTGTTTTATTTCAAGTTGTTAAGTAATTTTATTCTTTTACCATTAAAAATAAGTCTTGCCTCCACAAAATGTGTAAAAAGATAAATTGTTGAAGAATACTTTTTCACATAAATAGAAAGATATATTTAATATTGTTTAAAATGAAGAATTAAACAATAATGTCAAAATATAAAGTCTATCAAGAAATATATTTCATGGATATATAGGTGTAACTCACATTTATGCTTTATTTGAATTTTTTATAGTGTTTGATTCTTTAGTGAGAGAGAGATAGATATCTTTAAAAGGGTGATTATCGATCAAAATTCACGTACATGATGAAATGTTCAGCTGATCCTGCTGAAAAAAATGTGTAGCTAACTTGTATTAAAAAAATAAAAATTAAATGTGAATAACATGTACTGAAACATTTATGTTCTTTCTTTCTATTTCTCTAGTCTTTTTCCATCACTTGATACAACCAGATTTCCTAGAAAAAAGAGAACATTCCATTTCTTTGGTTTTTTGTTCTTTATATTGGCTTCCACCCAGCAACTATTTATTTGTCTTTGGCTTGTTGTTGCACTACCAAAACACCAGCTCTGCTCCCAAGATCTGGTGAAGCAAGCAAATCACCAATGACACCTAACTCTGAAAATTCAGTCCATTTTGCTAGTCCTTCTATCTGAGGCAAGTCTGAGTCATGTGTTCTCCCAACAATAAAAAAGTCATGTTCATTCGCTATATCGCAAAGAATAGTTGATGTCCCTGGACTATCATTTACAATCAATTTTTGATAACAAACATTTTTCGAGCCATAATGTGGTAGTTTCTTTACTTCTTCGAGTGCCTCATTGTCAAGTATATACTCCAAGTTTTCCATGTGAATGTGATCCTCAAATGTAAGGTGGTACACAACCAAGTTGATCCCCGGGTTGCTAGTCGCTCTTTTAGCTAAGCACAAAGCTTCTCTGTCGTCTCTTCCACCAAGATAAATCATGGCTAGCTTAATGAATGAATTGTTTTTTAAGGAAGATCGATTCACGAGGATTCCTATTGAGCATGGAGCTATTTCTAGTACCTTGCAGTTTAAGGACCTTACGTTCTTGTCATCAGATTCAATGCCACCATCAATAGTCCATCTTCTATGGAATGGAAGAATTATGATGGATGTAACTTTGTCCAATGCAAGTTGGCAAACATCTTCATACATAAGGGTCGGTGGAGATATGGCGGTGTAAGCGTGTGCGGTTACTCCACCATAGTTATCATGTTCATAGAGATCCAAAGCAAGAATGACATCATCTGAGTAAGACCTATGAGAACCTGAAACCATTTTTTGAAGACGATGGGAGATGAAAATTGGGGATGACATTCCAACTAGCTCAATAAGATGTAATGCATCCACAATGATAGGTTTTTCTGTTGTTGGAGAAAAAACGTCAAGGGCGTCTGTTATAGCTGATATGTTGTATTGTTTGTGAATGCAAGCAACTAGTCTGAGTTCTGCGTCGGGTTTTAAACTCACGATGTTCCGTTTCTGGTAGCCGGCATATTTTCTTGATGGATCATACAATATCTTCACTGACCATTTTATTATGCAAGCTATGACCATTATGTTGATTACATTCACTGAATAAACTTGGCCAGGAAAAACCTGCATCCCATGCATATACACAAATGAAATTTTTAAATATGATCATAGTTATTATAGACTAGTAGTTTAAGTACACACAAAAGATTATGGTGATATAGTTTGTTTGGATTAACTTATTTGAGTTTATGTACTTACATAAACATTTATGAGAATGCTTGAGATAGATTATTAAAACGATTTAGGACGTGTTCTTAAACTATTTTCAGCTTATTTATGTAGGCTCACCATGATAGCTTATGAAAACAACTTATAGTTTATATTGAAAACTGTTTGGCTTTATTTTATCTTTTGTTACTGAAATAGCTTATACATAAGCACTTATATGATAAAATGATTATGCTATAAATGCCTAGTTAAGCTGTTTACCGAACCTTATTGAAAGGAAATTAAGGGGCAAGTAATTATAGTAGTACCTGGTCATCATATCCAAATGAAAGTTTGGCAAGATCCACTTCTCCTTTGGCATTCAAAATGAGGGCAAGAGTCAAGGCATCTTTGAAGGGGATTTTGCAAATGAGGGAAGGTATAAGGATTGCTATTACTTTGACAGTGTGTGTAAACCAAATGATGCCACCAAAATCAATAGCTGCCTTTAATGTATATGGCAAAGTAAAATCTGCCTTCATCACACAACAAGTCATAAATATTGGCAGAAGCAAACTTGTCCCAAAGAATTCAAGCTTCCTAACCAATGCAGATCCTAATGGAGGTCCTTCTGGCACAGCTAACCCCAAAACATATGCACCTAATGCAAACTCTTGGTTTATGTAACCCGCAAACCAACCTAAACCTAATACCATTACAATGATACCATAGATGTAACCATCATCCACAGGTCTTCCTTCTTTAGTATGTCTGATGATCCAAAACATTAATGGCCGAAAAATCAATGGAGCAAAGATAACTAAAGCAACCAATAACATCCCATGGATTATCATCTTGTGTCCGTCTTTTTGATCTACGACATTCCAAATACATTGAAGAGACAGTCCTAGGACGGAAGTCACCATTGCTGATGATAATGCCAATCTTCCGAGTTCGGAGTTAAGGATTTTAAGTTCGTTGAGGAGCGTAGCAGTGACTGCGAATGCAACCGAGCTATGTATTATCGCCACCTTAAAAATATCTGCTTCCAACTGTTCTTTAGTCATATCTCCGAATCGAAAATCATTTACTACTTCTAACACCAAGAATTTAGGCACAATACTAAACAGTATAGGCACGACAAATCCCATGATTGTAATGGTCCAAACCTTGTGTCCTGTTCTCATTACCATGCTCAAATCCATTTGCACAGCAGTGGTAAAGATGTAAAGTCCATAACCAATTAATGATATTGTTGCAAGTATGTCTTGACTTCCATATGGAAACAACAACTTCTTGTATTTGTCAAATTCCGCATTTTGAATTGAAGGTCCTAGAATTAGGCCAACCTACAGATGGATACAATTTTGTCAGGCATATTACAACCTATATGAATCTATACAAAAAAGCATGTAAAAGAATAGCACTTACTATCATTGGTGCAATAAATGCAGGGAAATGCAAACGTTTTAGGAAGAAATTGCAGATTTGTGTGATAGTAAAAATCACAAGAAGCTGCATCTCAAACACAGGAAGTGCAGACTTCATTGGATTCTTTCTACTATCTGGGCCACCCCATATTCCATCTGAAACAATATTTGGTGGAGCAACAGAACAAACTTTGAAGGCTGTAGCACTAACATCCATTTGTGTAACTGAGACATATAAACCTGGTTCTCTTGTTATATTACTATTCATTTTCCTTCACAACACTAAGTTCTTAAAGAAATTTATATATGAGAATTCAAGTTCAAAGATATAGGAAGGAAAATGATTCAAGTATAATAATGATTTGAGTTTCTTATCTTATCTTATATACTTAAATGTTGTTATGAGTCAAATACAAAAACAACTAAACAATTATATTTTTAGTTTGGCCAGAGAAGTTACAACAACAACATTCAATCCTATAAATAAACTATGTTTAGACTTTTATAGTTTCATTCTTGAGACAGAACATTTTTATTAAAAGTTGAGACCATGATGGTATATATTTATATAATACAGTTGTATTCAAATTTCAACTATTTACTATAATTAAATATCTTGTTATATTACAGTCATAGTTTTAAGGTTTGAGAAAGAAAAAAAAAAAATGCATATTATGAATTGTCTTTTCACTTGTGTACTAAAATTAGAGATTTTAGAAATAGCTATTCATGCATGCTACCGAGACAAAATTCCACAAATTGTTTTTCTTTTGATATATATATATATCTATTTTATTACAAGGATAAAGGATCAAAGCAAGAAAGAAAAAAGAGTTTTTCATTTTTTTTTTAGTAGAGTTGAATTGGATTTTTAAATTTATTTTAACATTTTACCGGAAACTAATTTTACTTATATTATTTTGTATTTTTAATTTTTAGAAAAATTATTCAGATCAGACTGGTTCCATATTTCTTTTTAACTAGTCTTTTTTATGATTATGATTTTCTTTTATTACTTGATAATTTTCATTTTTGATACATTTTTTTTGAGAGACATTTTTGATACATTAGATATGTATGTTATTAACATAAATTTGTTTGTCTCCAATTACGAGACCATTTACAAAAATTTATTTGTCCTTAAATACAAGACCTTCTACAAATTTTTAGATGCATTTACTACTTTTTTTTTCTAAATACTTATACCTCTTATTAATATTATAAGTAACATGAATGCATTTATATACAAAGAAACTAAAACTATCCTCCTCAATGAATGAAGGAAAAAGATAACTTAGAGGGAGGTGAAGTTTTTTTTTTTTTTTTTTTTTGTCAGGTAGTCTAGTGGCTAGAAATTCACTTTTAAAGTGAATAAGTAGGGTGTCCGGAGTTCGAACCCCGACCCCTGCATATAATAATGCATTGTCCCTGCCAACTGAGCTATTGGAAGTATTCATTATCGTATAAATTTGAAATAAATAAAGAAAATAAATGCAAATATTTTTAAATTTGGTAATATTAATTGAATATTTATACACTAAAACCATATCAATGGACATTGAGCACCTCCATTTATTTTAAGAAATTAAGAGCATCTCAGCTCAAAAATAATGCTCGCAACACTTATTTTGACACATTAATATTTGATTAGTTAAAATTCACATGAATTCCATGAAATTATGAGTCCCATATAAATTTGATTGGACCCGTGTAAATTTTAAACAATCAAAGATAATGTGTTAATAAAATGTTTGCTAAAATGTGTTTTTTTTACAAAATTAAAATGCGTGTTGTTAGCCTTACTCCCCAACTCGGGGAGTGGTTATGGTGCATAAGGAAATCCTTATGCACCGTGCATAAATCTCATTTGAAATATAATTGCTTCCCTACACCTCCAAGCGAAACCAAACGAACCAACACTACAACCGTGGAAATCATCATTTTAGTTCAATAATGATTTCAGAGTATTGATTTGGTTCAATGACAGTCACAAATGTCCTTATTATAGTATGTTTTGTATAAAATTATGCTAAAACCATTTTGCTGTGGAAATGGTTTATGTGAGTTGTACTCCAAAACCATTATATGTACTTAATGGTTTCCAGCAGGTGAAAAAAACTAAGGACCTAGAGCCATTGACATCATTCAGTTTTGGACTGACACAATTGAAGGATGAGAAAAGAAATGGTTTCTGTGAGTTGTACTCCAAAACTATTTTGTTGTGGAAATGGTTTCTGTGTGTTGAACTCACAAACAATTTTGCTGTGTGAATGGTTTTCAGAAATTTTTGCTGTGGGAATGGTTTCAGCAATTCATTTTTTGAGCTTTCACTACAAATCCATCAAACACTTTTCCAGCAAACAATCATCAGAATCATAACACACTACAAATTTCGAATTCTTATCTTCTCTTCTATCAATTTCGAATTCTTTTCTTCCGTGTCCTTTTTTTTCGAATCTTTGAAGCTAGATCTAGGCATATGTGTTTGCTTTTCGAAAATTTTAAAGGTGGATTTGAGTTTAAAAAGAAAATGGATGTCGGATTCTTGATTTTTTTTTGAAAACGGAGGTTTTTGCTATCTCCGGTGCGGCGCCGCCGCCCTGTTGGGCCCGCAGCCACCGCGCCGGCGCTTAAAGAGGAGGTCGGAGAAGAAACTCTTTTGCAGAGCATCTCTCTAAGCATCTCTCTCTAAGTTTCAAACTTAGAGAGAGAAAGAGTGTTGGTTTATGACTTTTTTTTGTTTAAAGTTGTTTTTATACTGCCTTTTTTTATGTAAATCCAATGGTTGTGAAGTGTTTATGCACGGTGCATAAGAAAATGTCCTATGCACCATAACTTTTCCCCCAACTCCTATCAATAAAATTGATTTGAACCCCATAGGGAGATCATATTTAAAAGCCAAAGTATTAATTGGCTTTAGATATTTTTTCCCTTCAAATATTGAGGCGTTGAACAAGTGTTATGTAATTTCAAATTCACTAGATACAACGAGATTTTAGAAACTAATTGGATTATAGTGAATCTAAAAATAAAATAAAAACTTTTTAGAAAATAGATTTTCGGCAATAAAAAATAAATTAAAGATCTTCCGTTGTTGAAAAGGTTAAATTAAAGATTTTCATTTTAGAAACTAATTCAATTATAGTGAATCTTAATATATATATATATATATATATATATATATATATATATATATATATATATATATATATATATACTTTTAGAAAAGAGATTTTCGGCAATAAAAAATAAATTAAAGATTGTTAAAAAGGTAAATATAAAGATTTTCAGACACAGCTCACATCACAACATATATTAGGGAGTCAATTGTTAAATATGCATTGCAATCAATCATTTTACACATTTCAATGAACAACTTTGACCATAGAAGTTTTTAATTCATTATAATAAAAAATTATAAAAGATTGATATTTTAAAAATATTCATCAAGACAAATCAAACATCTTATACATTAACATTAAAAACATCTTATATTGATAATTAATTTACGGTGCTAATAAATAAATAAATACCAAAATTCCAAAGTAGGGACAGTGAATAATTACGTTTGTTATGGAAAACATGCAGCTTTGCATCTCTCCTAGCGTTTTCTATATCAAATTGGATCCTTACTATGCTACCTTCAAAAATGTTGCTTTGTATTTGCAAAAAGTGACAGACAGGAACCTCTACCAAAATATTGGAGACCTGTGTTCGAGTATTCCTTATTATTCCCACAACATTTGCTCAGCCATCCTTTACCATGGGGTTAGGTTTATTTCTAGATGATTGATACATGCAAAAATATACCCCACACAACATCAATACAGTATTATTAGGAACAACCTATGTGATCAATAAATCTTGAATCTTGCATCAAGTGATATCCAGTCCATCCACAAACTATGATATAACAAGCGTTGAAGCTACGAGACAACAGGTAGCTGCATCTGTTGCTTCGGCATCATAACAACCAGTTGCAGCCCACCTTGCTGACATAACTTAACTGGATCTTTGAATACAGCAACCCGCGCATTGTTATCTCCTGTTATTGCAACAAATGCAATACTAAAAGATTTGCCTTTCTCAATTGCATACTGCCACTCTCTAATTGAGATGTGGAACCAGTCTTTTCTTGGAAATCTAGTTGCTTTAACTTCTATAAACTCTTTATTGGCATCCTCTCCAACGATTAAATCATATGGAAGTCCTGTTTCATTAACTTCATTAACCCACCTTACAGTAGCATTGCCATCTTTACCAGCAAAGTATTTATATGCAAGAAACTCGCCTAATCTGCCAGTTGCATTTGCTTGTGCTGAGTCATATGTACCAGTTTGAGGTCGGTCTCTCATACTAAAAGCTGGCAAACTTGAGTTGAAGCATGCTGGCGAACTCGAGTGAGCTTCAACTCGAGATTCATCCATATACTCACCTAAACTAACAGGATCAAATTCAAAATGATCAAAACTAGTTGGCTCAAAATCACGGTAGGATTGATTTTTCAAGTTTCCTTCTTCATTCAACACTAATGACACCGAACTTGCTTGTGGATCATCTATGACATTCCAGTCAACAGAAACTGATCCCTGTTCATAACAAACTGGCGGGACACTAATGCCTTCGGAATTATCAACTTTCACCTCAGAAAAGCTACTAAAAGGGGCAGGTTGGGTCTTGAAGCCATTGTCACGGGCATAATTGAAATCTGGTGCATTTTTCCAACCAGCAGGTGGCCAGTTTGAGCATATTCCAGCCTTCCTTTTTGGCAATGGCAATAGCTGTTCATTTGATGATTGAAAATTATCTGAAGGGAGTGGTATTTCATCCTCTACCAGCGAAGATACAGTAGATAATGCCCAAACAGGTTCTTCATCAGGAAGCTTCGGCACTTTTTGGCTGTTCAACATTTTCTCAAGGGACTCAGATTCTGCCATGTTTGTTATCCTATGAAGGAAATTTACCAAGTCAATTTCATAATCCCCATCAATCCCAGCAAGTAACAAAGTCGAAAGCTCCATAAACAAAGAATGATGATCTGCTTCTCGAATGATGTACAAAATGTTTCCCTGTGATAAAGACACAGACAAACAGGTGATATAGATATCAGTTCTGAAGAGAAAAAACTTACGCAAGGAAAAGTTGTGATATGCAATACATGTTTGATACATACAAAGAATAAAATAATCAATGATCTAAATATTTTAATGATGCAGTGTGAAATCTTGAAAATCTCTTGAATAACCAATTGAGAATAAAATTGAGAACCAAAGTTAGTCAAGAGTTCGAGGAAAATATGTTTCGCATTCAAGTTTTCATTTAACCAGAACTTCAATTCAAGCCCCTAATCGAAATCGATAGTCTAGGTGAACAAATAAATGGTATTTCAAACTAAATAATAGCCAGTGGTTTTCAGTTTCTGTCATGGATATTCATTCAATTAATGAATGCAGCTTTTTGATGAAAATTCACGAATTTAAACATACCTGTAGAAGACAACTACACTCAACCCGTTCCTTTGATACACTGTCACAGTCCTTTATAACATTCCTGTAGAACAGCTTCTCAACAACAATGACTTTGAGATTATTCAAAATACTGAAACCAGACTGCTTGAGTTGAACATATTTATCATTATGACGTTTATAAATGTAGCGCTGAGCATATGGAAGAGTCTTGTTGATCAATGATTCTTTCAAGCTACAATTAGATAGACCATAATATATTGCCTCACGAGTCACCACCTGCATGTTGTCATATAGGACTAACGTAATTATATGAATATCAAAATTCTCTTTCTCAAGTGAACAACTTTATACATCAAATTTCTCTTTTCTCAACGAAACGACTTTATACCCATACAATTTCGGAAAGACAACTGGATGTAAATTTTGAATCCACAAGTAAACAACTTTTGAAACCTATTCCTTTGTATCACATAAATCGCTTTTTGAATCTTAAACAACACAGTCCCTTACTTATGTCCAAATTTTCAATTTAGTTTTATGGTAATTTCTTCCATTTACTTTACTGAGGTGTGTCTTAAAGTTTATTAAGAGGTCTAATCAGTTTGGAAAGGTTTGAGAGATGAATAGGAGACTATGCTAGAAAAAGCACCAAATTAGGTCAAAGGGAAAACAAAAAGGATCAAGCACTCTAGTCTTTTCTTTTTAAATGTTTTATCAAAGCAAAAAGTTGATCCCAAAAAATTCAGATAATGCATAAATGTGAGTTACATTAAATCACGCTAGACATATAACAATAACATCACTGTGGACTATATTCCCAAGTTTGATAGCTAACATAATAAAATGAAGTATTTTGTTACCAATTAATTGCTTTGCAACATGGCCAAAAAAAGTAACTAATTTTATTTCATAATCACATTAAAAGCTTGAGCAATTGAGGAGGCTTGTAAGTGGTTGTTAATTTGTAATTAACCACCAATGTCAATGTTGGGCATTTTTGGAGAACAAACACCCATGCACGGGCCATGTCACTCCAAGTTGATTCCCATTTTTAAACAAAAAGTGTATGTAGACCATCATACAAAATATTGAATAAAATAGAAAATAATCACATGTGCATGTGCGTAAATGTATGTGTTAGTGTAACAACATAGTGTGAGAAGTGTCTAGACTACAATGAATAATATGACCAAGATAAAGAAGTGCACAAGAAAGAGTGATCATACCTCTGAGATAGCTGGAATACCTAAATTTTTCATAAGGAAGGAAACTTTTTTTAGCACTATATCTTTATTAACCTCAGTTTCTTCACCAAAATAAATAAAGTCAAGGTTATTTGAATGCTTAAATTCTTCTTTCAACTTTTTATCATCACACCAGCAGACAAGACCAAACGAAGGATGCAATGAAACCCACTTATCTTGCACAGTGGGAAGCACTGAAAATTCTAGTTTGGAAAGACAATCTTTCAAATATACGACATCATCAGCACTCAACAAACCAGATTCTAGTCCATCCGCCCACATGAGGAAAACTTGGAAAATCTGGAAAGAGAAAAGAGCAAGGTAAGAATGTTTCAGGCAAAAGAAATCAAGTCATAATTTATTGCTCACCATAGACTTACTTTATCTGCTGCTTGTGAAGGCAGAGTGATGGTTGATAACTGCAGCAAAATTTGAATATAGCTGTGTAGAGGAGGTGCCTCTTGAACCCCACATTCATTAACAAAGAAACCACGAAGGCCAGGGTAAATATTGCACAGTGACTTGTTAATTCGAGAATGAATTGAGCTGCATTGAGGATCAAACTCCTGCATCTTCTGAGCAGAGCCAGTTGGATCATGCCAATACACTTCATTGGAATGCACCAACATCCCACAAACATCATCATCATGACTATAGACAGATGAGTCGGGAACAAATATAAAAGGTCCAGACATCAAATCTTCCAGGGTTTTCTGTTTTGGATCTATCATTTCCTTCCAAATGAAGGTGTAAAATTTGGACATTTGACTTATGCTGGGATAAATGAAAATTTCTTGGTCAGTGAATTTGTGTAATTTTAAAAGGAGAAACAAAAAGCACAGATAATTAGTGTGTACCCAATTCAAACATAGCTACAAATGTGTTGCACTTTTTTAGAAAGCCCATATAATCAGAGTGTGTGTGTGTAGCCAATATAAACCCACTAATAGCTTCCATTTAACATCTTAAGATTTGACAAGAGTTAATCTTTGAGAAATTTTAGAAAAAAGTGAATAATAAGCAATGAACATTGGATAATTAGAGCAAACAAAGAGGACACTTCAAAGCGATGACAGTGTCTCTGTCATACATATAGTTATGATAAACAATCATTGGACACCATGTAATACTCTTTCCTCCCTCAAAGCGTCATGCATTCTACAAAATTTTGCTTTTAATTTTTTATACCAGTGCAGATGAAACCCAGAAAAAATAGACGAACCAAAGTTTTTTATTGTATCTAAAATGCCTGTAGTTGATTTTTGAAAACATTGATTCTCTGTTATGACTTGGTGCGGTATTAATCTATTATGTTTTACCCAAATATTTTACAACTTTAAAATTAGTCATATCATATCAATTTTCCATGTCATATTCGTGTTTTATTGATGAAAAGTGTGGTTACTCAAACAATCAAAGCCATTTTTGAGCCCGTTTGTTATAGCTTTTTTAAGAAAAAAAATCACTTTTTTTAACAAAATAATCACTTTTGAGAATGTTGCATCCGTTTGTTACAACTTTTTAAAAAAATCAGAATCTAAAAAAAATCTAAAAACAGCTTCAAATGAGAAGTTGTTAAGAGCAGCTTCTCAAAAAATAGATTTTTTTTAGAGGAGAGAGAAAATATGATTTAAAAGATTGAACTAATTTTGTAACAAAAAAAATCCCTTTTATATAGTTGTATCCAAACAAACTAAATTATTTGTTTAAAAAAAGTGATTTTTATCACGGTAAACAAACGCAAAATAGATTATGATTTTTCATAAAATCTCTAAAATATAATCTCTAAATTATTTTATGTCAAAATCACTTTTATTTTAATCCGTAACAAAAGGGCCCTTTGTCTGTACATAAAAGCCTAAAACGTACACACCTGGTCTTGAATGAAGTCTTTGATGATTTTCTCCAGGCTTTAAGAATATCCAAAATGTCATCAAGAGTAACTCTAGTCTTTAACCCAATATCGTTTACCAATCTTTCACTTTTCACCTATATGAACCCACAGCCGTTATTTCCTTTTTTGACAGACAGGAATGTTGTACTATTAAAAAATCCACATACAAGCACAAACACTAATGTAAAACAAGAGCCACAAGGAAAAAACCATAAATAAATTTTCTCAAATCATCAAAATATCAATCAAAATCTATATTAAGCTGAAATCCTTAAGACAAATAATGTGCCTTATATTACGAACCCTAAATATAGCAGGAAAATCAACCTAAGTATACGACACAAAATCAGAAATGAAAACAGGAAATAAAATTCTGAACGAGCTACAGATAATAGGCCCGAGACCCAAGTAAGCAAACCATATATATTACCAACCCTATATATAGCAGGACAATCAACCCAAGCATATGACACAAAATCAGAAATAAAAACAGGAAATAAAATTCAAGAATGAACTACAGATAATAGCCCCAAGATCCAAGCAAGCAAACCATATTGATAATTAATCTCTACATGCCAGTTTGCAATTACATCATAAACTAAAAAATTAATCATTAAAAGTACTCACTTACACTGTATCACACAAATGTACAAAACAACTAACCTTTGGAACAGCATATGGCGCAAAAGTTCCAAGGGTCTGCCGGACTGCTTCACAATCATGAAATAAATCTTTAGGATAGTGTAGCTCATCATCCAAGGTCGATACCACCCATCGGATATCACATAAGTTGGATATGAAAGTAGACTTAAAGGGATGTCCATCTCCAACAGATTTAGAGTAGAAGCAACCTCTAGCTTTATCACTATAGCAAGCATCCCATAATGTATCAAGAACCTCCAAGAAGTACTTGCAATTTCCTTGATTACCGCTTTTAGATAATAATGATCCTAATTGCACTATTTCTGGGGATTCCCAATCTTTGACTATTGATTCAGCAGAAATCAGACCTCTATCCCACATCACCTGCTTAAAAGTGGCATCACATATATCAACAGCCGTCTTATCCACCTGGACTATTTGAGCAAAATCAGTGATCCCAATTTCCTCAAAAAATTCCCTCCACTTGATTAGTGAAGATGAAACTGACTCATTTACCGGGTGCTGTAGATAGCTTATGTCGACTTCATGCCACCTCATATTCACAGCATCAGCCAATATTTTTGGAGTGACAGGATTCCCAAATCCAGGGCAAAAATGAATTGGTATCTTAGAAGGACATTTAAAACCACAATCTGTCAACAATAAAGATTTATAACGCAACTCTGAGATTATATCCTCCCTATCACAATCAGAACAAGTAGATTTCAGGTACAGCATCACAAAACATATATATTCTATCATCAGCATTTTGTTCTTGTTTGCCATTGCTTCATCAGACAACACAGGCAAAATATGCAACTTCACAACATCATGTGCAGACAACTGTTGAACACCAATAGTCTGAAGTAATCGAGTAACATTGTCCAAAGAAGTCACATTCAAGCTTGAAGTATCAGAAGCTGCAGAAAGAAGCGAAGGACTTACAGTCCGTAGTTTAGCAAATAAATTGGGGAAAGCTTCAATTTTATGCTCACCATCAAATCCTGTGTTAAAAGTATTGGACTGCAACCATATAGTTCCTTCATCCACTGAACTGTATGTACCATCTGAAAGTGGAATGAAAGGTGTTTTTTTAAGCCGTTTTAGAATATCATCTTTTATTTCAAAATTTATTGATATTGTGCCCGATGAATCAAACATCAACACATAGAGTGTATTTAGAAAAGATGCCAACCAACTCATATTCATTGATATCAGCCAATTCTTGGTATAACACAAAGATGACATTACTCGAACAAGTACTGAAGGCCCAAACTCCTCAATGCCAAGTGCCCTTGCCAGCGTATCAGACAGAAGTACATTTTTATCCAAGTATCTGAGCCCTAGATGTTCAAGAAGTATTTCATCAGGAAGAAGACAGCGCACCTGCTCAGTCCAACCTCTCAATACCTTGCATGGAGAGGCCCATCCTTTGTTGTCACCCTCCACAAGTAAGCAGTTCATCATGCGTAATTTTGAAATAATCAAACGAGGGAGAGTGGAGAAAAAACCATGCACTTCCCCAACTAAAGGAATGAAGCTCATGAAAGCTGACAATCCCTTTCCAGGCTCACTCCTAAAACAGGGAAGCTCACAAAACTCTCTCACTGCCTTGACAAACAAATTAGGATACTCTGACAACAACCATTGATTCCATGGGCTATCTCCATCAACTTCCTCTCTGGATGAGGGAAGAACAAAATCGCCTTGAAGAATAAATTTCAGGCCATATGTTCTTAAAGGAAGAAAAGCAAAAACTGGTTGCTGGTCTAAACATGGACTATAACCATCGTCGGATTCCTGCAGTGTAAACGCCATAGATATTTCAGTTGTTTGCACGTCAAAGCGAATGGAATTTGTCTGCAACTTCTGAGATACTACGAACCATGCCATTCTCTCTTTCCCATGAGAAACCTTGATGATACCGTCTTCTGAAATTTCTTTTTTCATAACAATAATTGTATCATTAAGCAAGTTTCTCAACTTGATACACTTAAGGCGGTGAAGAAATAGTAACAACGAAGGATGGAGATCTGAAAACATAGTCATAATATTATTCATGACAGCTCCGTCTGATAGATGAGATCTGAACGGAAGCATAATGCATGTGTTCCAGGGATTATCGCCATATGAATCAGTACCAGTAAATGCCATCCTCCTGAGCAGCCCAATATCACATGGAGGAACTAATGTGGGCAAAACAAAACCAATCTGGCCTTCACTAATATCAAATTTAACATGAAAACCATTGGAGTGAATCTCTGGAGCATCTGTGACCTGCAGTGAAACCAACCAAAGTCAATAAAACTCATTATGTGAAGAATATATTAATAACCGAAAAGTACAATTAGAAAACCTTAAGGAAAAGAAACGAGTTTCTTTTATTTAGATAATACATAAATTAAAACTTGTTTGTAAATATATCATTGTAAATATATCATTTTCTTACAAATACAACTGAAACACGTCATCTTTGGGTGATCAACAGTCTGATGATATATGTATTACGTGTGTGTGTGTGTGTGTAGTAATGACTTGGATATTTTATGTAATAAAGACTTGACACAATTAATCATAACAGTAAAAACATAACCTTGATTAAATGTTTGTGCCAGGAAATTATTTGGACATAGAATATTGAATTTTAAAAGGTTGTAGTAACAGATTAAGCCCCAAATCGGAATGCATTTGTGTATCGGGTTTAGAATGCTGCATTACTTCATTACAGACAATCTAATTCTTGAAATTTCAGGGTTTTAGATACACGATGGAAGAATACAAATAAAGAGTTAGAATTGATGAGTTCAGTTAAAAAATTAACCAATTATTATACAAACAAAAACTAGACTCCTAATCTTAATCAAATAACGGAACTATTTATCATGATTTATAGAATCCTAATGTCAATTATACAACAAAATTCCTAGAATCTTGATGTTAATTATACAACAAACTAAATCATGAAATATACAGAAAATACAAATACCATTCCTATGAGATAATATAAGATATTTTGAATTAGTCCTTACAACTCAAATATTATGAGATATTTTCCATATAAACAACACAGAATTAAAAACAACGGACATGTGTATCATAGGAAGGATGCAGATAAAAGAGTGCCATCAAATAAAACAGATAAACATGAGCACAAAATATCATAGGAAGAAGTATAAAGATGAAAGGAAAATGTTTCCTCAACATACTCGGAATACAGACTTGAAGCCAATGCCTTTCTTCCCGATGTATCCAGTACTGGACCCTTTCTTTGTTGAATTTCCAACATCACAAAGTGCTCTCATATTTTGAGCAGAGAATCCTCGCTCATTATTCAATACAACAATACCAGAATCTTGAAGAATGAAAGCAAGAGTTGGCTCCACATTTTCTGGATAATTATTATCATCAGCATTTTGAACCTGAATCAAAAGGAGAAACCATAAGATACATGTGCTGAACAATAACTCTCACAGCTTACCAACAGCATACAGAATTTCCAATAATGAGAGTGCATCTTAAATTTGAAAGATTTATCAAAATCACCCCTTCATAAACAGTAAAAAGTAATGCCAAGGATTTATACAAAACTTCTATAGAATAAGTTGATAACGTTCTGGCCAAGAGTAAATAAAACTCCAAAATGGTGATACGATGTTAATAATATCTCAAAAACTGCAATTCAATAAGATTTTACGAACATTTTAAGAACATTACCACTGCCTTACATTATAATTACTCCAAACCACCAGAACACAACTTAGCCAATCCACGCAAGCAAAAGCATCTACTTATATATATATGATAAGTACAATTTACAGGAAGAGAAATTATAACTAGCTTTAACTTCTAAGGTACATTGAGCCTAAGAATGCAATGAACCCTATGATATAATTCAAATTGCACTTGGAAAGTGGAACATTATTATATTCTATTTCCAACAGTTACTAAGTATTGGATCAGTACATGTATTTTACAAACAATAATAAAAAAGGCATGACAGAATCAAAAAGCATTCCCCATTATTCCTTTATTCTTATGACAAGAAATGAAGTTGAAAGGAAATCCTCACCAATTCAAGGATAAAATGTGAATCTTGAGAATATAGCTCTTGTGAAAGACAATGTAATGCTCTCCCTAACCTAGCATGTTGCTTCTTCAACATGCAACTGTCAATATCAGAAAGACTGGGATCTAGGCCAAATTCATCTCGCCTAATAGATTCAATGACCAGAGTAGAATCAACATCTTTGCCATTTTGAAATGAATCTTCTAAGTGGCTAGTCATAGATTCATCATTGGACTTTTCTCCATCAACTGTTTGACTGATTTCAGAACAGATTTCATTGAGCCCACATGGCACAAGTGATGTAACCATATTCACTTCAGGAACATCAGAATTATCCAAGATACCTTGGCCATGCTTCAGTCCTGTGCTTATTTCAGTTTTGGCATCTTTTAAGCATGAAGCATGATCAGAAGTATCGTTTGAAATAAATGCATGGTAATCATTAATCCACTCAGTAATCCCCAGAGATAACCCTATTTCATGAAGCATGAGATGCTGCTCCATGTTCCTGCATTCACATAAAATAGCTGCAGCAGCATCCTTGAAAACAGATCGCATCCCAGAGAGCAACACATCAGCAGCAAAACTATGAAATTCAGCAGGTAGATAACCTAGACAGTCAAGGACAAACCTTGACAGAATTGACACTGCCTTATTCACTTTATGTAAGTGTTTGCCAAACTCATCACTCATTTTAGCAGTTGAAACTTCAGTTAATATTTTAGTTTTACGTAAAGCTTCCTCGGACTGGCGAGCATTTTTATCATCACATACTTCAATATCTTCCAAAAAGTTTCTAAACATGACTTCAAATGCACTACAAGCATCGCGTTTCAGAAGTGACAATGGAACTTTTCTTTTCCCCCCAACTAGTGAGATCAAAGATAATAAACTCACTGCAGTTCGGAAGGAGGATCCTTGAACTGCAGCCTCGAGGAAAGATTTTAAGGTTGCAGAATGATCTATCCGTATCACTTTTCCATCTCTGGTAACCAAACACAACAATTCTTCAGAATTTACGTCATTCAACAACCATGATATAAGCGAGCCAAGGGAGGGTGCAAACATAAGATCCCAATGAGACCACTTGCTCAAGTCAGACAACATCGGTGACTTAAGTAACATTTCAATTGCTTTTTTTGCTGTAATAGTTTCAGAGCTTTTTGTTTTATGGCCAATTTCAGACGTATCTGTGGTGATTCCGGACAAATTGTTATCTCCATCCCTTAATGAGTCTACATCGCAGTGCTCTTCAATCATGGCTGCAGAAAATACAACACATTTTGAAGTCACATTAGATTTATGCTCTCGAACAGTATCCAACAGATCCTCAAGAGACCCACTTTCCAAAAATTCAAAACCAATTGAAGGAAACTGCCTCATAAGCAGCATGGAAATAATCTGTTTGGTTACTGTTTCATTCTCCCACAAACTACAAATAGCCTGAGATAGTAGAGCAACCAACTCATTTGTGGACATGCAGGCCTTGAAAGTGGAATTTTCACACATGTCACCACCCAATAGTTTGAGCAGCTCATGAGGCAACTGGTTAACATTATTCTCAAGGAATGATAAGAGGTCCCCATGACCAAGAGAATTGAAGTTCTTCACGCCAAACTGCTCAGCCAACCAACTTTCACAGTTGCAAAACTTTCTCAAAAACATGATTTTATATTTCACCTGCCAGTCACTATTTCTATATACTTCGTTATCAAGGTCAAAATACATTCCAATTTTTCCGACAACGTCTTCAGCAGAAATACCTGTTATAAGTTCCACAACTTCAGGATGAGCACATGAGATAAGGAGTTTAGAGAAGAAAAAAGTAACAAATAATGCATGTACCCTGGGTAATTAAAAACAGAAGAAAATAAATTCTTGGAGTACTCATCAGACTTAAATCATGGATATACCACTCCTATATAAAAATATAAGGAGTAGGCCCATAAAACTCTTACGTTATAATGCAATCCATTTTCATATCTTGCCGAGAGAAAACTCTTTAAAAAGAAAACTATAGATACGGCCAAAATTAGTAGATAAATATGTTAGACAATGCTTGATTCAAAAGGCAAATAGACTCACATTTTGTATTCTCTGCGCTATCTTTTGATACTAATGGTACATTTTCCAGGCTGGGTCCAACATCTATGGTCTCAAATTCAGAACTCTTTGTCGGTGAGTTGCTTAATTCACTATGGTTGAAGACTTGGAAGGTATCATAGATGCTATTCCACATTCCAGATTTGATAGCTGAAACCTGCGGCGTTTTAGAATGAAAGAATTTCATTAGATGATATCATACAACTTCGGAAAGAAAAAAAGGTCTATAGTAAACAGATCAATTCCATAGGAAACCATACAAGTTACAATCAAGCAGAAAAGTGAAACCTGAAATGTTTATACAGAAAGTAACCATGGCAAATGCTAAAATGTGCCCATAGGGCACTTCTTAATGAACCATATATGTAAATATTGTGTTGAAAATTATGTGTTAAATTTTTTCTAAGTTAAAAATTTGTCTCGTTCAACACAAAAGCTTCTCTTTATTTATTCCTTAACAAGTGCCCCTAAGGGCACATGTTAGCAAGACCCGATAACTATTAGCAAAGCTGCAGTTAAAATGTGCTATGAGTAACAATATGTCCTCCCTAACCATAAGGACGAAAAAAGCACCAATATTTAAGAGCTTTTCAATCGTCAATTCAAACAACCTGTAAAATCCTGAAAACATCAAAAGCTTACACCAAAGAACACTGCAATGAGCACTAGAAGTGCTAGATTTGACCTCATATAGTTCTAGCAGCAACCACCATCAAGACTTATTCCATTAAGTGATGTCAGCTACATGAACCAATCGACACTACATTTGGTGTGAAGATATATAGACCGTTTACCTCTAAATCTCACTAAATGGTTGGTCCTATAATTTTCATTGGTCTCCGACTACCTCTAACTATTAGATTGTCCTACATTTAGTCCACCCTCACTATTACTTACCCGTATTAGAGAGCATCAAAGCAGAAGGGATATAAACTGAATCTGAACTGTCTGTATTCAATGGTAAACTGAGTTACATTATTGAGTGTAGTTATTACATCAGCTTATTGTTAGACCTCTTAAAGATAACATTATAAGAGGAAAGTGCAGTGTTAGTTACTATGCAGTTATGTTTTTATTATTATTTGGGTCAGTTACGTATATCAGTTATGTGTTGTTAGTTAAGTGGTTTCTATTTTACAATAAAGAGGGAAAGAGAAGGAAGAATTGAGGTGGTAAAAGTAGCATTAGCTTAGCATGAAACATAATGATATTAGCCCATTGTGTGATTGAGGGAAGTTCAAGCCAAATGAACATTTAGCAAACAAAAAACAAGCCAACTATTTACAACATCTACTTAACGTAAATGAGAAGGAAGTTAGGTCTCAAATAAAGTGGTTAATTACAATATAAATTCAACAATATACTATAAATTTATGTGTGAAGGAAAAATAATAGAGTCGTCAAAAAGAAGCTTACAGCAGCATTTAGCAGCCCAATTAAGAAGGGGTATTCTACGAACAACATTCGGATTTTCCTCTTTCCCTTGGGTTTTACTCCATAGAATTGAAGCATCCTGAAGAAAACCTACACATACATTGTGATTTAAAAAACTACGCTTCTCATTCAAAAGCAAATATGCAGAAAGAGCTTCAAGGCTACTATAAAGATGTAGATGAATAATAAGTCATAGCACGGAAGAGAGAGTGGATTACAGGATAATAAAATAAACCAAGCTACTAGAAAAAACATGAGGATTTGAAATGCCCGTGAGCGGAACACCAAATAGAAGCAAAAACAATTATTCCATTTCAAACCTGTCACAAATTTAAGGGAAAAGAGACACCTATGAAGATATGTGTAATCTCTTTCAATCAAAAGCATCGAAAAAATGAATAGAAGCCTTTTTCAATGGAAAATTTTACAAAGCTAGGAGGTCTTTGAATAGGATCCATAAACTCAAGAAGAAGATATTGAATTTTTTTAAATAGATACAAAAGGAGCACACAACTGTAACAGAAAACTGACTAACTGATTCACCAGCTATGGGCCATAAGAAATCCAAAGCTGCTTATTGCTGAGTCCCAGAGACCTTTGAGCAGTTATTTTGAACATGATGACTAGTTTATCCCCTTTAGCATCACATAAAAGCAAGTAGAAAACTGGGTGCTAAGGGTTTTCTAGATTTATCGATTAAGGAACTGAGAAACATGCCCCCTAGCTCCTGACTGAATGACACGTCATGAAAACATAAAGCATCTCAACCATCAAGAGGATATAATTATCCTTCTGATGTGTTGGCTCGGTGAATACCTTACGAATGCCTTTTGGCAGAGATGACTAGAAAAAAAAATGATATATAAGAAAGAAAAAGGAAGGAAAGAGGGAATGTTAGAACATAAAAGACTTGCAATTCCCTGGAATCAGAATCACAAACAAGTATGGGGTAATCTTTCCTATAGGATATAGTAGCAAAGTCAGCAAATATGATAATTTACCCTCTGATCCATAGCACATTAAGATATTAGATCGCTCTTAAATGTTATGGAAGGATCACAACCTTCAAGCCATGGAAGTGCTTCTAAATTCAGACATCAAGATTTTAAGGAAAAAAATAAAACAATTAATAATTAGCCAAAATGAAATATAAGATAAAATGGGCAAAGCAATGGGGCAACATGATGAAATCAAATCTTCAAAATGTGCATTGTCATAATTCCATAGTGCAATTTCATAACAGACCAACCAAATGAACCTATCTCCAGAGAGGAGCAACGAAAAAAAAATATTGCTATGAGTATATCATTATCATCTCATTTTAGTGATCTTAAACACCTACCTCACCAACATTGTGCTCCAAACATGCTTCCTTCCAGGTTGTGACAAACATCTGCAAAGCATCATCAGTGATAGAAAGACATTCATCCATAGTATTTATCTCGGTTGCGTTACCATTTTTTGTTGGTGTTGGATCAACCTTTTTATACTTAAAGTTAAAGTGCTTAAAAGGTAGGGGGTCCGGTAAATCCAATTCAGATTTTCTTTTTTTCCTAGGGGGCTCAGTAAATTCATTTTTAAGACTGCCATTAGAAAGGGAGCCTCCCTGCTTATCACCCTTCACCACAAGGCGTGCCATCTCTTCTGTTGCAGATGGATAGGGACAACTACTCATTCGTTCTAAACTTCTGCCAAATTGTGATGATGGGTTTGACCAACTGTTCATAATAATGCTATCATTCTGATCATTATCTGTATAATAATCACTACCTTCATCTTCTGAGCTCGACGACGTAAATCGAATATGCTTTCCACAAAAAGACTTTTCAACAGAAGAAAATGACTCAACACGCTGAGCAATGGTGCTAAAGCGTTCATCTAACTGCTTTTTCTGAGAGGAAGAAATAGGACGCTTCCCAAGCTTGCCACTTTTCGATCTTAATGTCTTCAAACATTTCTCTAGTGTAGATTGCTCTGATTTTCTAGCTTCCTTTATGGCAGCTATGTGCATTCTGTGATCACAAAATCATTAATTAGGATAACATGGCCTATTCAAGTCCAAACCAAAGGTCAATTACTCATACTTACTGCTTTTCAATAAAACTAATTAATGCTATGTAATTGGAAAACTCTAGCTTGTTTTTTATTTATATGCAAATTTAAACTTACATGAAACAAAATTTTGTTACCTTTAATAATGGTTCCATGAAGAGTTAAAATTCCATAAATAAGATCAGTAACATTGTTAAAAATTTCAAGCGCAAAATAAAAGAACAATTTTGATGGAAAAACAAAAGACTCCATGAATGTTCAAAAAGAAGAGAAAGAGGGGAAGAGAGGGGGCCGTTGATTTTATTGGAGAGATAGAGTGTGAGCAAAAAAATAGGAATTTACTGGAAAGAGGGAAAGTGTATCACAGTTGTTTGTTATGGAAGAAAAGATGAGGCATCAAGTTATTGGAAAGAGAGGGTGTATGCAAAAAAAATAGGAAATTTTTGGTGGATTAAAATGAGGGCATTATAGGAAGAAGAAAAAACCTCCAAAATTCCACTTTTAGTTTGAGTGTACTATTCTAAAACGACACGTAAAAAGGAACGAAAGGAGTATCAAATACCCTGACAAGATAAAAGCAATTATTTCACTCCTCCGTGGGTGTTTGGGAGGACAGGGGAAATTGGTGGTGTCATGGTGTGTGCTAATAAAACTATAACTACATTGTCGTAATTAACTGCCTATATGCATTTTTTTTCATAACCAAAACTTATAATATGTGTGAAAATTACATTTGATATGGAACTAGACCTCCCATTAGACTATTATATAATAGGAAGAAAAAACTTGTGACAGGAAAGTGAGAATAGCAACATGCGAGAATAGGATCATTGTTAAATTGATATAAAAGAATGTTTGGACGACTAAGAATATGGAGTATTATTGAGGAATGCATGAGTGCGGAGAGAGAAGAAAAGATCTTTTATGGGTGAATTAAGGATAAGGAAAGGAGGTATAAAATGAGTGATTCAGTTCGTAGGGAGGTTGAGCCACCAAGTGCTGCCTATACAGTCTTTCTACTCATCATCCCCTTGAACTGATCATCCTCTTCCATTTTACACCCTAGAGGTAAGGGGATCTTTATTGTGAAGCTAATAAAACATTGTCTAAGGATATAATTTATCAAGAGCTGTTGGCAACAGGTCAAATCTGTTGTCAGTAAAGAGAATTCATTCAATCATTATCACATAAACATTTTCAATCTATCTGCCTCTTTCTAATATCATAAACCACTACACACCCTTTCCAAACATAACGTACCCCAAGTTCTGAATTCGAATCCCAAGCAATTCCATGCTTTCAACAGACCGCTTCTTGGCAATAAACTCGAGAAACTCTTCAACCCCAACAACTGCTTTAGCTTTAGAAACGTCTAAAAACTCGCTCAAAAACTGAATTATCTCCTCACTGGTTATCTTACATACTTCAGCCACGTTAGAACGAACCGAAAAATAATGAATAACTAAAGGATGGCGCAAAAAAGGCCCCAATCCAAGCTCTTCAAAGCTATCAACACCTTCGTTTTTGCATATAGCCAGTTCCAAATCATACAAAGAAGTGATCCTCCGAACACCAACAAAGCAATGAACAAAAGCATTCACCTTCACAAAGCAACCAAAATATAACATTGAAAACCAATCAACCCCTTTTGATCAAATTATCATTGAACTACAGCAACCACAAAAACAACAATAACCAAGCTTTATCCCACTAAGTGGGGTCAGCTACATTAATTAAATTAAGCCATAATGTTCTATCTATCATAAACCATTTTCGGTCAAACTCATTAATCCCTAAACCGTACTTAATATTAATAGTTTCTCTTATTGTTTTTCTAGGTCAAAATTCATCATAAAACTAAACCAATAAAAAAAAACTTGTTTTTATATTATATACCTTTCCTTCAGTGATCATAAGGCGGTGAAGAGTGGGAACCTGCTGCATTTTGATGCCTAAAGAGTTTAAAGAATCAACTTTTAGTGTCAAGAGAGCTTTCTGAGATACTTTCCATGCGGATACAGAGTCTCCGGCGGCCAGAAGTTCACGGCAGGCTTTAGAGGAAGCATTTTCAGCCTTGTCGATTGCTTGTTTGGGATTCTGCTGCCGTGGAGTGGAGTCGGGCTGGTTTGGAGGCCGAGGAGCGGAGCCGGATGGTTTATTCGGTGGAGCAGTAGAGGTGGAAGGGGGCGGGTTTTGAGGGCGATGAGCGTAAGGGTTTTGCGGTGGAGGAACAACACCGGGAGGGTTTTGTGGCGGAGGAGCGAAGGCATATGGGTTGTGCTGCGGAGGAGGGAAGGAATGAGGCCAGGGAGAGTTAGGGAGATGGAAGTTGTGGGAAGGGCTGTAATAGTTGGGGTAGAAGGCGTTAGGGTTTGGAGGAGGTTGCCCTGGCGGTCGGTGGCCGCCGGGGAAACGGTGAGGGTACATAGTCGTGGTGTTAATTAAGAGAAGAGAAGAAGAAGAAAAAGTGTAGGAAGTAAATAAAAATAAGAAGCAAAACTAGGTTTTATAGCTTGACAAAAAAAATAAAATAAGGGTTAATAGAAATTTTTTCGGAATCCATCGTTATAAAAAAGATTTGTTTTGGAAAACCCCCTAGATCAATTGACTATGTATTTTTGCTGATGTGACATGATGTATCATTTTTTTTGAATGAGATGGTGTTCTCACTCTATAATTATTTTTTTATAAAAAAATTTAAAAAATTCTTAAATTTTTTTAAAAAAATGAAATAAATTCTTGAAAAATGAAAAAAATAAAAAATAAAGGAAAAATTAATAAAAATGAAAAAAACTAGAAAATTTAATAAAAAAATATGGAAAATTAAAAAAAAAAGGTAAAATCTAGAAAATTTAATAAAAAAAATATGGAAAAATTAATATATATCGAAATTTTCAAAAAATTATAAAAAAAAAATCTAAACTAAATTAAAATTAGAAAAAAAATCAAAAATATATTATTATATAATTATTTTAATTTTGAAAATTAATTTCTAAAATTTTATTTTATTAATCTAGATGAATAATAGGATACAATGGATATTGATTGACACCGATATAGAAGTCATGTTATACTGCTGAATAACAAGCCCTTAATTCTATTCATCATAATTTAATGTTATGTTTTTTTTAATTATGAAAATACTTTCCAATATTTTGATTTTCTGTATAAAAAATAAAAAAACAAACAATTTAATTTCGTAAGAAAAATCTGAACTTTCATTTTTAATTCTATTCTTATTATATTCATAAATTTTGAAATATTTTAAGTTCCTGAATTTTTCTATTTTTTATAAAATAAAATTTCTTACTTTCGAAAAAAAAAATGAAATTTTTTCATTTTTCCATAATTTTTTTAATTTTTCCGCTTTTGAAAATAATATGGAAATATGAATTTTTTGATATATATTAATTTGTTCATTTTTTAAAATTTTTCCAGATTTTATTTTATTAAATTTTCTAGTTTTTTTCATTATTTTTCATTTTACCATATTTTTTTTTTCATTTTTTCCATAATTATTTTCGTTTTTTTTAATCATTTTTATTAATATTTTTATTTTTTAAGAATTTTTAAAAAAAATAAGAAATGTCACGTGTACCCCATAAATATATATATATATTATACAGTCAGCATGCCACCTCATCCAAAAAAGGTGAGGCATCATGCCACATCAGCAAAAAAGCACAGTCAGCTGGTCTATGGGGGTTTTCCAAAACAAAATTTTTTTACAAGGACCGAATAAAAAAAAATACAGTGGACAAAACCAAAAGTGATCTATATTACAGGGGATAAAAGCCTATTAACAAAAAAAAAAACTAGGTTTTATAGTAAGAACGATGTCAGGTTAAAAAAGTCATAGTACATTGGTAGCGGTTCAACTTCAAAACTTAAGAGTTTATTATGTACGTGTAAAAACATAATATCTTCAAATTATCAAACAAAAAAAAAACATTAATGGGTTCATTAAATAATGATTTATTGTCTACAAATTTTATTTTAAGGGATAAAAGTATCGAAATTGTTAGATCAGACGTTGTGATCAGGGTTCAAACATGCTCCTTCATTTACGATAATGAGTTTCTAATAATTGTTGTTATTTCGTCTATCTAAAAAAATGTAAGACCGGAATATTTTGTCATTTTTTTATGCTAAAGTATTTTATTATAATTTGACATAAAACATTTCATTAATATGATTTATTGGGTGATGGTATTTTTTCTCCCTTAAAAAATGTTATTTTCTATTTTTTGTTGTGTAGTTAAATCCTGGTTGCTAAATATTTAAGTCATGTCTTACTTTATTTTATCTTATTTTATGAATAATGGTGTTCCTGAATTTTTGAATTGAGATAGTGAAGTAGATGCAAACATGATTTCTCTTTGAACATACAAAAAACTAGGGCGAAAAAAATACTGTTGCTTTGGTCGAAGCTGAGTTTGATGATAAAGGGTGAAAATTTTGTAGGGGAAGTGACAAAAATAATCATGGTTCCTCGTCTTTGATTGTTATTTTCCCTCTTCCGGTAAAAAGATTCTAAATGCATCTTTACTCGAATTGTATTTTGGTGTTGTGTGGGTGGTTGTTGAATTGGAATACATGTTTTATTTAGTTAAATTGCAATTCAAATTATGTCTGCATTCCCATCTCCATCTCCATTATATTTGTTAGTTGTATATGATCCTTATTTTTGGACAAATAACTGTCAATCCGTCTTTCCTTCGTGGCGGTTACGTTTAGGGAAGCAAATTGAACTAGTAGAAGAAGATGCGAGTAAATGATGCACATTTGGAGGCTTCAACGTATTTTCATATCAATATTAGCCTTGTTGATAGTACTTTTCACGAGCATTCAAAACTATGACCAACCAGATTTTGTCTTGGGGTAGAAAAAAATGCTAAGAGTCTTGTTCTTAGAAATTTTTTAATTTTTTATGTAAGACAACTCGGTTACTATTTTGAAAATTTTCAGAGAAACTTAATTATACTTAATTATTTGTTTATTTTAAAGTCGTTAGAGTTTTACTTTAATGTTATTATTTTAAAAGGAAAAATGAAATGTCTTTTTACTAAGAATTTCATTAATTAACATCCAAAAAATCAGGGTGTTGTTATGAAGAACTTGAATTCAATTCTTTTTTGACAAACCTGAATTCTTAAATCCTACCAAGGTCAGTCCCAAGCCCAGGTAAAAGAAGACGGTTGGGTCAGGCCTCGACAGCCAACTTAAAATTTTGTCGAATCTCTATGACATAGATAAATATGGTATATAATAAAATATTATGACGTAATTTGATCCACGTAGCCGACCCCACTTAGTGGGATAAGGCTTGGTTGTTGTTGTTGCCTAAAATCGATTCTTAGTGGGAAGTTTTGGTCGGACTTTATTTCCTTCCCAACCAAGCTTCATGTTACTAGAGGCTCTTGCCCTAGGAATCGTATGATTGTCCAATGATGGACTGATGGTTTGGGTGGGAGACCAACAATGTGAACCCTAAAGGATACTGGAACCAGTACAGTGCACAAGATATTGGATGTGATCAACATTAGGTGTGATAACCGATTATAATAAAGACTCAAGATTCCAATTTGACTTAATATTTCTCTCTACATAAACTATTCGGCACTGCTTTTGCTACTGGATATAATAAAGACACAAGCATTTGTTATAACCAGGAGGAAAGTGGGACTAGATTTGAAATAGTACAATTTACACGGACTTGGTAGTTCTAATTCTAACTAGTCCAAAGCATCATATAAACTGCTTCAGAAACTCTGTAGCTACAAGCCTCCCCCGTGTGTTCACTGACATTTTGAGCTCGCTTATCTCCTTTTCGATATCCTGTAAGTTAAAAGTCGTTATTATGCTAGTAGACGCCAACAAAGCAGAAGAATTGCAATAATGGTAGAAAAAGAAGAAAAAAGTTTTGACAAGTCCTTGTGCAAAGGAAACATGCAACGGATCAATGAGAGTAAACACTTAACATGTCATGAAGGCTATAGCAAAAGTAGCCAGCAGAAAACATCATCTTGCTCTAATTCATATTATCATTTTTTGGGAGGTGTACATCAGTAATCAATAAATATTTTAAAGCAACACAAGTATGGCAGACATGCCTCTACAATAAGTGTATACTGTACCAAGTACCAACTACAAGTATGTTAATGGGAAAGCAGTAAGCAGGCCCCTAGTGCACCTTACCCCACTTGAGAATTGAAACATATTGTTGCAACCTAATAAAAGAATATCTAAATGTTGTTCGTTTTGTTTTATGGTGGTATGTAATGTTTTCTAAAGGGTACAAGTTTTGATATTACTTAATTATTTGTAGCATTCAGGTAATTGACATTTTAAAGGTTGGACTTCTGATATTATTTCAGAAAATTTCACATAGCTATCAATAAATATCAGTACAAGCCACAAAATGAAATGCAAAATAAGTTATAGGGTCAATAAATTCTTGCCTCCATGAATTGCACTATAAAATCTATGAGTTTTTGCTTCTGCATCTCCTCACAATGGTAATTTGTAATAAGGAAGCTAATATCATATCCCTGTCAAGAGAAATAACAAAAAATATGACTTTCTGATTTGCTATGTCTTGCATTAACGGTTGTCCAGCAAGAATCCTAACATTGTTAGCAAGGCAAATAATCCACCACAGTGAATTTAGAAAGACAAATACGAACCACTACTACTAAGTGAACCTGTTAAGAAATCAAAAGTGAATTATTTTATAAAAAAAACGTAGCATTTAATGTCAATGTCATAATTCAACGAATGTTACTATAAGAAAACTGAGGCTATGTAGAATGAACTCCCACACACAGCACAACCAACTACAAAGAAAATCGATCCATAAAAAACTTTATATTCATTGATTCCTGAACCGTTACTCTAAAGACACTCATATGTATATAAAATGGTGCTAAAGTAGAAGGGGAAAATAAATTAAATACGAGGATTAGTGGTAAGTCGACACTTCCTCACCTGTCAAGTGTATTGTGTGTGAAGAGGGTTTTCTCTAACTTTTTCAATCGAAGGTTAACTAGGAATTAGAAGATGAACAAGACGAGACTTGATAGTAATAGAGTATGTTGTATGCGTAAGCCTATGCTTGGCAATCACAAGGAGTTATTCATTCCATGTACAATCACGAAAACATGCAATATCTGAGGCAAACTCAACAAATATTTTTACTTTCTAGATTCAATGAAACTTCATACAAAGTTATCCCTCTGCCCTGCACCTTTATTTTAGCTATCACCAATATCTAAACATTACTTTATTTGATCGAAAAATCATCGCCAGACTTTAAAAGGAAACAAGAGCTATAAACCTGCACAGGCTTTCTCCTCAGTACTTGGAAAGCCTCAGCTCTCATGGACAAAAATCTAAGAAATTTTTTCGTCAATATGTTTTCAAGTTCATCAGCCTGCTTCACCTGCACAAGATGAATTAAAAATAAAATAAAATAAGAATAAGGAATTACGGACAACTAACAATGAATAGTGGCACTTCATGAGTAAATCTGAAGGTTGCTAACATATTCTAATTTTGATATAGTTTGCTTATCTGCTAATAGAATTAAATTGTGAATTATCACCACAAGTTAATTGAAGCACAAGATTTGTAGCCAATTTATTGCTACTTTGGCGCCTTAAAGATGCTCTTGTATCGGGAGAGAATGCAACAAACATCAAGAAAGGATGAATGTATCCAAAATATTATATAATTGACTAAATCACTAAAACTTATATTAAAAACTCTTCTACCATAATTCAACCCCGGTATGATCAATGAACCATTAGCGCTGTTATCATCTAAATTCACAAATCTGAATTTATTTAACTAAAGGATATAACTTGATAGATTTCAACACACCATCTAAGAAGACCTCTGAAAACTGATTGTACTAGACACATATATCTCTGCCAACAGACTCAGTTCCTATCAAATATATCATAGTAATAATGATGGTGCTATTAAAAAAAACAATTCTAGTGAAGAAAAAAGGGGCTGAATGTAACCGTTACATAGAATATAGACGCACTTTTCTGGCAAAACATTACAAAACCCATTTCAACAGTTGCATCCCATGTATATAGGTCTTACCCAATTACATTTCTAAGATCAGTAGTCCTAACTCCTAATACTAAAAAGAAAGGTACCATGTTGAAACCCCTTAAGGGTATCTTTGGACTAGTGCCACATGCCACATGCCACTTGCAGAGACCAATTTAGTGAGACTATAATGAATAAATACATGATATGAACAAGGGCAGAGACGAATTTCAGATGAGAAATAATTTCATATGACAAAAAACAAGAAAAAAGGTTTACCTTAAGACTTATCCTTAATGAATTGATAGAGGTTTCTATTAAGCATTTTTCAGCCTCGTTACGGCATATCAAAACCTATAACAACAACAGCACAAAATTTTCAATGAAGCATTGATGCAACAATAATAATTTCCTTAAAGCATACATCATTTAGAAAGGATTACATGTAAATGAACGTGATATAGTGATATGATATAAGATGGGGTCTTACAGGATTTAGAAGGAGTTCAGGACTGGTCCTGCAAAAAAAAAAAAAAAAAAAGGGAACGTCAATTCAATTAAGTTAGTTAGGTGAAAATCTTAAACATAGCATAAGCACTGATCGATGTAACTATAATGATGTTAATCGGTGTAAGTGAGAAAATGCTTACTTGAGTTCAACCTCGGGTTTGTTATGTCTTTCAACTTCTTGACAAGGAAAATTCTGCAATTACGAAAATAGGATTGATGATCGATCGGAAACAAAATGAATGAATATAGAAAATGGTGTGAAGAAGCAGAGCTGGTGAACCTGGAGGCACATAGCAGCATCGAGTGTGTTGCGAATGCAGGTTAAGTATAAGCGTAATGTTGTGCTACCCTGAAATCAAAAACACATGAATTGAGAAGATGAAAAATTGCGATGATGAAGAACAAGATTCAGTGTGTATCGTACCATTGCTTTGGGTCTGAATCTGACGAATTAGAAGTTGAAGTACGGTTTAAGCGAGTGAATGAATCAAATCAAATCAAATCAAATATAGAAAGGAAAAAGGGATCCGAATCAATCAACGAATCTCACCTGCTACTACACTTTTCTTTGTCTTACCCGCTTTATGTTATATATTATTTATTCATCACAATCACAAAAATCATTTTTTACATTTTTTTTAAACAAATAAAAGTCGCTGGTCAAAAATTCATATTAAGATAAAAAAGTAGATTTAAATATCATTTTAGACTAATTCATGTAAGTTTTCTTATTTCTTGATTTTCAATTTTTTTTTTGTCAACTATTTAGTGGTTGAAATTCACCTTTTTCAAACTGAATAAATGGAATGTCCGAAATTTAAACCTCAACCCCTACATATAATAAACAATGCATAACCCTACCAACTGAACTATACTCACGGTGCCTCTTGATTTTCAACTCTAATGTCATCTTATTTCGCAATATGGCATTATTATAGTGTGTCATGCATAACATCAGAGCCTGAAAACAACAGTTTTTATGTGTTACATGGATTAATCCAAATAAAAAAAAACTTATAATACTAAAAAAGACGTTAAATTACATAGATATTTTCAATCAAAAACAAATTTATTTTCCAAAAACTAATGCATTATATACAAAGGATTTATGCATATGTAACAAAATTAATATGCCAATCAACAACTATTAATTTGTCAGCAACCAGAAGGTGCAACACGGTAAACTATTAAGAATAATTTCATCAAAGAGATAAAGAAATATATTTCAAGCAGACGAGTTTGGTATAATTATGAATAGATTAATGATATTTAAACATCCATTTGAAATAACTTTTGTAACAACATTTTTTTTTTCACTGCCAAAAACAATAGAGAAAAAAAAAAAAACATAGTATATGAATATAAAAGAATTGTCAATAAATGGTTGTATAAATATCATTTCTCTTTTTATATTATTCAAATTAACTATTTTTTACTTATGTATTTAAAATAAAATATACAAACAAAATCAGTAAAATTTACCCCGGGTCTCTAACTAGTATCATAACTTGTTAAAATAAAAAACCTAGTATCATATCGTAAAATTCATTCAAAGTACAAAGTATGACTTGGAGCAGAACTATCTATTGAAAAGAAGGCATAAGAGATTTTTGGCCGACTTTTTTTATCTTTTCAATTATACCATTGATTTAAGAGTTTTTCTATTCACATTCTATATATTTTTGATTACACCTAATTTTTTAAAAAAGTTTTTGATAATACCAAAATTGTCCTTTTATATAAATTTTCTTAAAATTTTGATTTCATTCATTGTCACTCTAAAATTTCACTTTCTTTCACCCACCAACGATCAAACAATCCTGATGTTCAATTAATCTCTTTGGAAGATTAAAGAGTGAATCAAAACATCTTTCATTCATACTAGCTTGTATATAAATAAGTGAATTTTTTTTTCTTTTTCAATAACGCTGGTTTCAATTTTATTCTTCTTGTTCAACTGCACTGTACGACAGTTTCAGTTTTACATTGTTGATGTTAACTTAAATTCAGTTTAAGTAGGTTCATGTGAACTTAGTTTAGATAATCTACTTAAACTCAATTTACATAACCTACATAAACTGAGTTTACATGATCTACTTAAAACTGAGTTTAAGTATGTACACTTAAACTTAGTTTACATGACCTAGTTAAAATAAGTTTACATGTACATACTTAAACTGAGATCACGTAGAATCATTGAACAAGGTTGAACTTTTAAATACACTTAAACTCGGTTTGCATGACTTACTTAAACTGAGTTTAAGTATGTACACTTAAACTCAGTTTACATGACCTACTGAAACTAAGTTTGCATGACCTACTTAAACTGAGTTTAAGTATGTACACTGAAACTAAGTTTATATGACCTACTGAAACTAAGTTTACATGACCTACTTAAATTGAAGAGGGATTTTAGGGTGTAACCCAGATAAAAAGATGCTTTTTGAAAATTAATTTTATGGAAGGATAATTTTGTCATTTTGGAGTGCAACCAGGATTAAACATGGTGTAATTAGAAAAACTCTTAGATTTAAACTATAGCAAGTACAATTTTACTTTTTTATATATTATTTAAATCTTTAATTAAAATATTAGTTAAATATCATTGTAATAGAAGCCACTTCATTCACACGGAAGAGGCATTCACAAGAGCCTTTCCTCTCCAATTTATGTTTTTTTTTCTTCTCACTATTACAAAGTAGTGTGCTACGTAATAGCTATACTCCAATATAACTTATTTGATAATTTCACATTACAATTTGATCCAATGTCTAAACAAACTATTATTCTTTGAAGAGTGGGGAGATGTGAATATACGCATGTTTCACCAAGCACAAATTGATAGAAGGCACATGAAGGAAAAAAAAACTAAAAAGTACGAGAAAAATAAAAAGTTGCTACAGCCTCAAATTTAGAGTCATTTACAAACATTGGATTTCAAACACTAAATTAGAGATACAAAAGCAAAATGCAAAAAATGCGGGGAACAAAAACCCTTAGACTGACTGTACACGAAACTTATTGGCAACATAGAGCAAATGGCTAATGTTTGTCGAGGGGTAATTTTGTAGCAGCTTGAGATTTGAAGTGAAATCACCCGCTAGGAGGCGCTTGCGAATGAGAATTAGCATTGCACAACACACCCGGAGAAGAGTCTCCTGCAGAACATTGTGTCAGTTTCCCAACTTAAGTTATTTTAACAAAAAAGATACATACATTACCCAAAATCATTAACTTGCTGATCTACCATCACCAGTTCTATATACAGTTTAAGAAGCGACAGGAATTTCAAGTAGCAAACAATAGTCACTAAAAACTGGAGACTTACGAAACACGCTCACATGCACAAAAGAAAATGAGGAAAAAAAAACGTGTTCTAATGTCCCGATAATATGGCCATATCTTCCATCTTTTCTTCACAATCGGGATCCTCTAAAGTGGATTAAGAGTAGCAATGCAAAGTGAAACACTAATGAAAAATCAACACCAGTATGAGAAAATTGACACTAAAAGTAACTTCGCAACTTCAAATCCAATCTGACTTATCATTTCCATCAAAGAAACATGAGCCATTACTGAAATGCTACATGCCAATCAATTATTTAAAAAGTAAATTGGAATAAAATTGTACCTGTGGACCCTCTGGGTCACCTAAAAGAGTGTCCCAAATATGAAGACTGTCAGCAAAATTGAATTCCTGAGTCAATAGGAGAGTGATCCACCTAAATGCATAGAATTGGGGATTGATCTGACATTCAAAAGAAGAAAAGTGAGCCATTACTGAAACACTGTTTAATAGCCAATAGTAAATATATGGTTGAATAATTTGGCAAGCATGCAAACAAAATTGTAAACAGACTAATTACCCCTCCCTGTTGCTTAATTGATGGATAAACATAAAAAGGTATTAACAGACAAAAACTAATGGTCAAAATAACAATTCTAACACAGGAAGTAATATCATCAAAGCAATGAAGCAGGAAAGAGCCCGCATTTTTGTATATATTCCATGTTAGTTTATTTAACAAATTTAATAGAACGGAGCAGTGCACAAACACCACAATCAATTGCATAACAGTATATACCACAATGTGCGAACGAAAAAATAATTAGCTATATCAAAAACTATATATAATAATTTAAAATAAATGCACAGCCTACTCAATATATTTCCAAATGTAAACTAAAAGCAAAACTGTAACAATATATTAAAAACTCTTACTTTGGAAGTGATCTCAAGATGACGCCACAACTCTTCATCATGTTTTCTTAAAAGCTGTGACAATTTTGTAATAGTTGAACGGATTCCCACAACACTATTGTCTAGTTGTTGAACAAAGTTATCTCGCAACCCACTCAATAGCTCAACAAAACAAAAGAATGCATCAGCTTCGGCGAAGGCCTGCATATTGTAATAAGGAGCTGTTAAGCACAATAAACCAATAATAAAAGACAACATAAATGCACCATAAACATACATGACTCCTTATTACTAACAATAATTTTTTCTTCACATTCCCTTCCCGTGATCATACATCATAGCAAAATTTCTTGTCTAAATTCCCGTGAGCAATGATACCTTTATACTGATCACACCTAAATTTTGATCTGTCATCTCTACCCCCCATTATGGCTTCCCCTTCAATTTATGCATACACTTGGAAATATCAACCAGTGGAATGAGGAAACAGAAAACATGAAATTCTATGTGTGGAAAAGGTAAAGAATTACAGGTATGCATATGGTGCTTCTGATTATCACGGGTAAGCACTTTTTAAACAGAAATTTCAAAATCAATGTTACACAAATTATTGTTAAAGGTTCCTAGGAAAATATGTAATTTAAATTAATAAGATTTTACGCAACAAAAATATAATTAATTAAATGTAAAGGAGACTACAGGTGGACTTAGCAAAGCATGGATTACAAAAAGAGGTTAACAAGACATTACAAAAAGAGGTTAACAAAACATCAGGGTCGTATGTAATATTCTTCTCAATGATGGATTATAAACTGAGAACTAAGAGATTACAAGTCAAAAGGATTATAAAAACAAAAATATAATTAATTAAATGTAAAGGAGACTGCAGGTGGACTTAGCAAAGCATGGATTACAAAAAGAGGTTAACAAGACATTACAAAAAGAGGTTAACAAAACATCAGGGTCATATGTAATATTCTTCTCAATGATGGATTATAAACTTGAGAACTAAGAGATTACAAGTCAAAAATATATAATATACTCACTGCATTTTCTTCGTCTGGGTCATTTTTGAACACATAGAATAGAGGTGCCAATAACTCATTCATCCCTTGGACATACTTTACTCCTGGATTTAACTTTGCAAAAATAATTAATATGTTCTTTAAAGCCTCCTGAAAATGTCAGCAAAAATAAAAAACCAATAAGTTCATGCTGGAAAAGACTTGAATTATGGAGAGACTATACCAATTTCCACAAAAATAAAGGAATAACCTGGTTAGATTTTGCAAATTTAGAATCACCAGAGAAAAAATGCATATCAGGATGAGTGCGCTTTACATCTCGGTCAATCTGATCTATGATTTCTGTATCCTACAGAATGCAATGAGGATCGTTTACATCACAACAGCCTTTGCATACCAAAGCATTATAGTACATTAGGATCAAATTAATATACTTGTGATATAATAAGCATTAAAAAGTCTAGAGATTAACGGATCAATTTAAGTAATGTGTGATAAGTATCATGCATTGATGTGTCGTTCATCGATTATATATACAACAAAGTTGATAGTCCATGCATGATCAGAGACTTCACGTAGAAATATTCAAATATCTAACGAAAACAGATTCCTTTGCATTGTACCTGGAAGAACTGATTCCATACACTGGTCTTCCCAAGACTCAAAGGATGCTCATCATGAGGAATTTCTGATCTAGAGAGCAGGGCCCTGTCACGTTTGGCGGCATCATCAGCATCACCAATAGTGGAGTTGTACATCCTCCTTGTGATTTCTGACTAGCTAGCGACAGAAACATTCAGAGCCAAAAAGATAAAGCAAATAGAACAACATGCATTAAAAATCACCAACTCAACAAAGATTGCACTTAGACAAACATGCACTCTACGAATGAAACAGAAAAAACAGAGCAAAATCTGATCAAATTCAAACATTACGATTAAGGAATCTTTCAAACACTCCTCCACCCCATAATATGAGATGATAACATTACAATAACTTTGCTTGCTATGCAACTGACTTACAGGATTCATGAGAATCTCCTCTTTGAACTGTTTGTATTGTGACCTCTTCTTAGCTAATTCAGATGACCAGAGCGCTCGATCCGGTGGAAGATATCCAAGCAAAAGCTGCAAACATCAATAAGTGTGTGAGTTGCGATAATAGTCTTCTATAATTTCACTTGCTTCTTTCCATAACAAAAAAGAACATATAGTCTATACTAACTAAATCCCTATTTTGAAATCATCAATACACTTCCATCACTGCATTTCCATTCTTTGGCGCAAAAAACGAGACATCAGTAATCATAACTAAAATCAATGAAAAAACAGTTTGCAAGAGAAATAGCAATAACACCTTCCACAATGTAGAACGTATCCCAGCGGAATCAGGCACACCTTGACACGAGATCCTTCTCAATTCCCGCAAATCCATCACCTTCTTCGACAACTGAACCAAAACAAAAACAAACCATTCCAAAAATCAATACTCGTAAACACATACCAAAAAAATATGTTGAATCAGTTGCTAAAGTGAAACTACCTCAGCCAATAATTGAGCATGGTGAGAGACGTCGTAAGCGGAAGGAGGCACGTCGTGGTCATGGTGATCGTCGGATCGAGAATCTTCAATTATCTGCTTAGGTGGAGGATCTTGAACTACGATGGGAGGAGACGGAGGTTGCGGAGGTGAAATTGGGCTGTGGACGGGGGAGGATTCCTCGGTGGTGGTGGTGGTGGTGGTGGCGGTGGTGGTGGTGGTGGCGGGGGAGGGAGGAACAGTTGGTGCTGACCAGAGAGAGCTGTTAAGCCAATCGGGAACTTTCTTCTTCATCATTTTGAACGGTAATCGATGAATTTTACGTTTAGGGTTTCTGGATTTTCATTTCTCAAGAGAGAAGAGATGAACAACACATCACACTACACACACACATGTCATTGGTTTTTTGGAATCTGTGTGTCAATTTTAATTCCTAAATTAGTTATTTTTTTAGTCATTATTAGTTTTTTTTAATAGTTAATCTTTTTCATTAGTAAAAAAAATTAAAAAAATAATGTAAATTTGTAAATACAGTTTACATAAGTTAGGGCCGATTTGTGGCTTTGTTGCAAGATTCTCAATGAACAATTCATCTTGAAAATTGAGAAATCTATTTAGATCAACAAGAGACTTGGAGGTCGAGGCCACAATATTAGTAATTACATTACTGGTTTGAGTAAATGAAAGTGAAGGTGAACTAAAGGAACAAGAAACTCAAGAGGATTCAATTGAATATGTTAGAAGCCAAACAATCATATATTCGAAGCAAATTGTCAACCTCCAAAACTGAACTAGAAAATTTCCATATAAGCTATCAAGTTTAGATACGTACTTCTGATACGAATACGATGCGACACAATTAAGTGGATAAGAAAAACATAAAATTCAAATTATATAACATCATTGTATGAACGAACGTATAATATACTTTTAAGTAAACACTCATAGTTCTTCGTTGATATATAATCACAATTTACAAAAGACATAGTGATTCCTACTAAAAAAAAAAATATAATCATGATTATAACATAAATTATAAAAAAAAATTAGAAACATCGTAAAGAAATTCACGAAGCATCTCAAACGAATCTAATCATATATTTAAAAAAAAAAAAAATAGGATATGTATTCCAAGACGACTTCTCTCCTATTTTGGAATACTCAAAAAGTAGATAAGCTAAAAAAAAAAATTAATGAAATGTTAAACATTTTTTGAAGGAATGAAATGTTAAACAAATTTTCTAAAGTATTTCTTTTGAAGGGGTGTATTTTTTTAAAGCATACATATATAATCATAACTTGATCTAATCTAATAATAATTGTTAAAATTAAATAAAAAAAATGAAAACCATTTTTCAAAGATGCGGGAAATGAAAATTAAATCCCTTTGTTTCCCCCTCCGTTTCGAATCCACCTCTCCTCGTGCAAACAGATTTTGACTCCAATTTTAAAATAATCGCCGTTTCAGGTATTTCATTCTCTATTTTTCATGAGACTCAATAACACTTACTTACTGAATAGTTTTCATAAATTATTCTTTTAAATGGTGAGGTTTTTGTGAATTTCACAACACCTTTTTGTTCCGTTATATTGCAGATTATAGTTACATATTGTTTTTTTATTTGTATGCTTGCTTACTGAATCTTTATTCTGACTGAACTAACAGCTTAGGTACTGTTATCTGAATAACAATGTCTAATTCAGTGGATGAGGTAATGATTCCACCCAACAAGATTGCAAGGCGTGATAATGACGAGAATCATGACAGGATAAGTGACTTACCTGATTGCATTCTACTTCACATTTTGTCATTATTACATTCCAAACAAGTTGTTCAAACTTGCGTTTTGTCCAAAAGATGGAAACATCTATGGAAACGTATTCCAACACTTATATTGCATGTAAAGAAATTTGCCATATTCGTGTCTAACATTTTTGTCTCTTCGTGATACATCCGCTGCACTGCATTCTCTAGATCTTGACTGTTATGGCATTATGAGTCTTCGCTCCTTCATAAGATTTTAACCTATGTTTCTTCCTTTAACACCCACATCCACCATTTAGGAATCTCTGTCACTGGTGTTAGTTATCTCATTATGAACTGCGTTTCTAAATGCCAGGCTCTTACGTCTCTTAAGCTTTCAGTTAACGGTAGACAGGGTAGTTATGAAACATTATTTCCAAAATCTTTGAATTTACCTTTTTTAACCCACTTGGATCTAACTGTAAGGTGTTAAAGGATGCTCAAACTCTCATCATCTCAAGCGAGACACTTGTCAATTTAGTTTTGGATTATTCTATTATTCATCTAACTTTGCCAAAATCTAGCTTTCAACTCCAAATCTTTGTACATTTACTTTTCCCAGAAACCTTGATCAGAAAATATGTGGGAGCGGTCTTTCTTCTGTTAAACAAGTAAACATTGATGTACCGGATTATTCAGCTAAGGAGAACCGTGCTTTGGTTCTATTAACCTGGCTGCGAGACCTTACCAATGTAGAATCATTGACAACCACTTCAATTACTCTTCAGGTACCATGCCATGTTTCCAATCTTTGTTTTCGACTTTCTTCTCAACATGTTTTTTATATTTATTTTTTTAAACTTTCTTAATATTAAATTGACTTGCATAAAAATGATCCTAATTCACCCTCATTTTTAATTGCTTAGGTTCTCTCCTTAGTTCCTGATTTATTGGAGGTTAAGCTCCCTTCTTTGTGTAACTTGAAGTCATTGGAAATAGAAATGATGCCATTTGATTATCGACCATTACTCCGTATAATGGAAAATGCCATGTTAAAGAAAGCGGCTGCCAAGTCCTGTAATGAAGCTGCAAAGTTAAGAAAGACATTTAAAGCAGGTTTGAGACCACCTCCCATACCTGATGGAATAGTTGACTTCTTGCAACAAAACTCACCGTCGGCGAAAGTTAACATCACAACAAAGTACACGGGTTATTTTAATATTAAGCAGGTAGTTGTTTAAAAACCATAAGAGAGTTGTGTGTGGTAATTTCTTTGAGAATACGAGCTTAGATAACTTCAAATGAAACAAGCATAAGAGTTTGTGATTGCTTGTTACTAAACAGGTCGAAAAATCCATAAAGGGGGCCAAGATCACTGGCTATCGTTCACAACATGCTGCACCTGCCTCCTCCCCTTCTGCACATGCTAATGCCACTGAGTTTGCTTCTGCCGCTGTGCCTTCACCTGCCTCTGCTGCTGAGTCTACTTCTGCCGGTGCTCTTGCTCCTGCATCCTCCCCTGCCCATGCTGCACCTGCCTCTGCTGTTGAGTCTGCTTCTGCCGATTCTCTTGGTTCTGCCTCCTACCCTGGCCCTGCTGCACTTGCTTCTGCCGCTACTCCTGCATCTGCCGCCTTGCCTGCCTCTGCTCCATCACCCTGTCATCATCTCTGTTGCGCTGAAAAGGTATCATTCATTCCTCACATGCATTTTGATGGATCCCTCTTGAGTTTCTATTACATTACTTTTGGGTGCCACTTGTTGTCATGTGGAGATTTCCATTTTGCGATATTTGAGAATGAGATAGCATATTAGATTATTGTAAGAACCCTTGTCTACAATGTACTCAAGTAGAAATTGTTCCAAGAATGATGACAGAGGCATCTGTAATAAAATCTTCATGTGTCCTTCAACTGCTTGGTGCCCCTTTTTTCCACTTGCTTTCTAATATTATAACATTTTTGTATAAGCAAACAAAGATTTATTTATTGATAGTAGATATAAGTCAAATACTTTCTATTGTAATGTCTTAGCTGGAAGTTAAGATGCATAACATTGAATTGATAATAGTGTAAGTAATTATCTAAAGACATTGTTGTTAAATACTACATATTGCAGAGGAACGAGGTGAGTGTATGCCCATTCTGGTACACTGCTAATATTGATAGGAATCTATTGTTAATCGTTGTTATAATAATTACATCGTTGTACATTAATAGCAACATTTTTGAAGTGAATTAAATTGATATAGGATATGATCCGCTCTTGATGTGGTTATATTAAACATTACACCGTTGATGTCTTAACGAGAAATAAAACTAAATTGATATAAAATATGATTTTGCTATTATCATTGCGGCCTCCAAATTGTGTCTCATTGCATTTGTTGCACTCCTCTTACTGTAATGCTGTTTTTCATGATAGGTGACAACTAATGTTGACAGTAGTGACTCAATGTTTTGGCCTGACATAGTAACTAAAACTTTCATTGACATTATGGTTGATGAAGTTACAAAAGGAAATATGTCAAATGGCGTGTTTCATACTAGAACATGGACTTCGATGACTAATAGGTTGAATTCCATAACTAATTGCTCCTATGAAGAGGAACAACTAAAGGCAAAAATGCATTGTCTACGAGCCATGTTTCATGAGTTTTATTCACTTTTGCAAAATGTTGGATTTGTGTGGAATTCAGAAACCAACACTGTTACCGCAAGTGAAGAGGTTTGGAAAAATTACCTTAAGGTATGGTTTAGTTTTTGTTTGTAGATTTAAATTAATTTTATTTGTCAATATTGTTAATGTATTGACGATATGCTTATATTATTTTAGACACATGATAAAGCATCTCAGTTTCAAAATAAAGGGTGTGACCATTATAGGTTGTTGGAAATCATATTCAACAAATATAATGAAACTGAAGTACTTCATCATTCAATTGCCCAAGACCAACCAAATACCAATAAAGAAAATGAGCATGATAATCAATATTTTAACACTAGGAGTGCGAATTGTGTATGTGTTGATAATGATAGTTCAGACAATGGTATACAAGAAGTGGAGTGCATCACATGCAGAGGGAAGCAAAAAATTCAACTAAAAGATCGTACATCCGAGAAAGTGTCTACATCACGTCAGATGGGAGATGCAATTGCAGCATGGGCTCAGGCATGGGGTAAGATTGTGGAGGCTAGTTCTTCACATGTAACAACAAATTGTTCTCTTACTAAGTGTGTAGTTGCTCTTGAAGAGATAGGAGACATTTCAGATGACATCTACGGGAAAGCCTTGGAGAAGTTTAAGGATCCAGATTGGAGGGAAATGTTTGTCGCCATGTCTACTGATAAGAGACGTGGATGGCTATTTAGACTTTAAGGATACAACTTTACTTTTATATGTGGTGATAGTGATGAGAGGCACTTTTTTTTATGGTATTTATGGCTATGTTCTTCTTTAAGCTTTTTGGTGAACAATTGTATGTTTTTTTTTTTTTTTTTTGTGTGTTGTTTATAGTGATGTTATTAAACATTTTAGTTCACTTTCATTAAATATCTTGTTTTAAAAGTTTTGTTATGAGATTGTATGATATGTTATAACTAGTATTGATATTGATATAAGTGGCGATTCCACTTATGATGCAAGTGAAGTGATGGTGAATTTTCATATGTCCCCCCTCTTATTTTTCTGGGTACTCGAGTTGCAAAATTATGTTGATCTCTTTGATAATGTGATTTATGACTATCATTCATTAGAAACACATTAACAAAGCTAAGGTTCTAACTTCTGAGTAGTGTATTTGGTGTTGAATTATTAAATGGATTTGGAACAAATTGTTTTCGTTTACTTCAAATGAAGAAAAAACATTTTCTTAATTTTTGTAATAACATAGAGTGGGTGACTATTTAAGTTATTGGAGTCGTGTTGTGTTTACTTATCCATATTTTTTTGTTTAATTTCTTTTTATATGGGTTGGGCATTATAGGGTTGCATTAGTGCAATTGATGATTCGCATACAAGTGTGTGAGTTTCTACAGAGAAACAAATTTCATGTGAGGGTAGAAAGACAACGATTGCATAGAATATCTCGAAACGAAAGATTATCTGCTTCTTTAACTCTCTCTCTCTATGTTGTTACCATGAGTAATAATAATTTTCATATTTGTTGATGATTATAAGAGATTACATTAACATGAAAAGAAAAAGAAAAAAAAAATTGAACAAGTACATGAAAAAATATTTGATCTTCATAGTTCATCATCATACTCTCCAAGAATGAAATGTTTGTGCGGATATCTTGACGAAAATAGGAGCTAATAGCTTAGTCTCATTGTGTTGTAGGAGCCCCTCCTTTCTATTTCATCGGCAGTATGGGCTGATATTGTGGATGTGTCGTTTTTAAGAACCTAGTTTGTTCTGTTTTGCTTTTCTTGCTTACTTTTTTTGTTTTTTGCTTCTTTTTTTCTTCTTTTCTCACCAAAATAAACAAAAATAAATCTTATCATGAATTTGATTTCTAATTCTTTCGAGCAGAAAAAATTTAATTAGAAGGAAAGAACTCATCTTATGTGCTTCACATGTTCGCTCAATAGAAATTAGTCATTGTTAAACTACGATAACTTTGTACTAACAACATGATAAAGACAAAAAAAATTCTCGTCAAACTATACACGATACATGTATAAAATGGTCCTTCCCATTGCATTCTAGTTAAATAACCACTCTAAAATATAAAAAAGGATGGAGAACGAAAAAAATTGATATTAATTAAAAATGACACTAATTACCATTTTACAATTGTATCAAAGACAATATTGTCCAGATTCCCTACATATATAATAAAGACTGCAAGAAATAGAGGATATGATCGATATTTTTAAATTGATCTAAGGTGATAGTAGTTTATAGAACAAACTAATTCCATCAGCTGCACGGTGCAACACATGTATGTGCTGCAGCCATATCAATTATAGAACACACCATTTCGTTAGAGTTAGATATAATAACTTTATTGTGTTTTTGGCGTAGCTCCTCTCATCTGATAATCATTTTGGAGACAATCTCTCGTGAAAATGTTTAATTGTAGTTCACCATGTAGAAAAAATAAACATTACTTTCCACTTAACCCAATATTAGCAGCATTATATCATACCAGACAAACAATTCATGTTCAACAAATAAGTGCAGTAGTTTTAAACTTGCACCAAACCAATGTTTGCGTTAGATGTTCTTGTAAGATAAGGTTATAGTTAAGGACATGTAAGTTATAGATACCTACTTTTGTGATCATGTACCACAATGATAGTGAACAAACAAATTCACAATTTATATTAGGCTCGCTCCTAAACCATTTAATTTCCTCCCGCTTACAAAGCTTCATCACCACCTCCAGTTTGTTGTTTCATGACATCGATCTCTGCACCATTTTTCAATTTGAGCTGAAGTTCATGAAAAACAGAATCAAAATGAGGAACATTACATAAAAATTACTTCTGTACATGCAGCAACATTTATAAGGATGTGAAGTAACAAAAGAGATATGACAAAATGACATAATCATCATTGGGCGTGACTGATACCCTTTATTTACTAGGCTAACAACAACCGAACAATTTACTTCAACAAGAAGGAAATGTATAGGTACGCTTCTTGCGAGTTTCAAGCAAAGGTCAAGACCCTAGAGCTCAGTAAAGATGACATTAGAGGCACGGGTGGATCTATCATAAACCTTGGTGTGGCTTTAGGCTAAAGCCACGCTAGATTTTTTCCAAAAATAAATTTACATACGAAGGATGTCTATAAAAATGAAATGTTAGAGGAAGTTGACATCCCATTTTGTTCTAATTAGCGTCACAAATAAACTTCGGTTAAGAAAACTGGTCCAAATAAAACTATTATTAAAACTGTTAATTTGGATGAAATAGTACATTGTCTTAAATTTCATTGGACCAAAAACCAAATCTTGGATCCGCCCCTGTGTAGAGGTTCCTAGGCTGCAATGGAATTCTTTAATGAAACAGCATGCTGAGTCTCTAATTTTACCACCACAAGCTGCTGATCTGTCAGAGGCTCTATGGGAACCGTCAATATTAAGTTTCAAAAAAAATTTATGAGGCTGCCGAACAATGTGTAATCCTTTCTTTAGGTTTCCAAAGTAAGAATTGGAGCTAATAGCACGAGTTGTATCAATGACATTTACAAAACTGTCCACTATATTGCGAAGATTTGTATCAAGATCTTATTTGCCATCAAAAGCAAGCAGATTCGGTCTTTCCAAAGAGCCTAAACCATCATCACAAATAAGGTTGGCCAATGCAGATTGGTGCAATCAATAGTAAGATTCCAATTGCCAGTCAAAGACCAAAACTGAAGAACTTCGCCGAACACTTTTGATCATGATTGTTTCATCTTAATCTCTATAATGAATGCAAGAGACACCATTAGTCATGTTTCTCCTACGTCTTTCATAATTAGTAAGAAGACGAGCATGACATAACTTCCAAAGGTGGGCTCTAATTCTATGAGGGTCATGCCAAGTCCACAACAGATCAAAGAGAGGGTTAATGTGCATAGTGGTAGTATGATTTTTGGAAAGGAACTCAATAGGCAGATTTAGCAGAGAAAGCTCCATCATTAGATAAACCCTAACTAGGGAACTCCCAAATACCATTGAGAGGAGGACGTAAAGGATTATAAGAAAATAAAAAATAAACGTAAAGGCAAGTACCATTGAGTACAAGAGAATTTACATCGTCGATATTGTAAGCGTATGAATTAGTCTCTCAAATTTACGAAATATTAAAATTAGCCCCCTTACATTATATAACATTAATCAAGTAGGGCCTGTTTGCTTAAGATTGTTAAAAAAATCATTTTTGATGTTTTAATTTATGTTTGTGTAAGTTTGTTTCAAAAATAATTTTTATGCCATAAATAAAGTTTTTTTTTATCTTTCAAAGAAAATCATTTTTAATGGAAAACGGAAATAAACATAATTTATGGTGTAAATGATTTTTCAACCGTGTTAAGAAAAACTATTTTGACATATATAGTTTTTCAAATTGAATGCTTTTTCAATTAATTTATGTTTTTCTTAATATCCAAATTACTTACGTGTATCAAAATCACTTTCGTTTTAATCTATAATAAATGAACTTTTAGTCCATCCATCAAAACAACGAAAGACTTGTACATTGACTCGAATAGTCTTTTTTTCTTTATGCATCAATACCATCATAAAACCTTTAAATTGTGGTGTTAAATTTGAAAAATAGGCTAAATCGAATGATATTGTCTAGGTTAAAGGACTAAATATATTTCATAAATTTGATAGACTAATTTTACAAATCCTTACAATTTCAGGAAATTAAATATTTGTTCTGTATATAAATTTTTGTTCCATCTTTAGCACATGTGTCCATGCTAGTATAGTAGTGAACGAAACTACACACAGGGAAGTAATTAATTTAATAGTTATTTACAACATTGTTTCTTGTTTAAGGGGCAACGTTGTTTTATTTATAGAAATGAAGGAAACTATGAAAGAAAAGTAGAAAAGCAGAAGATATGAAAGAGACTGACCGTTCTTGGTGTTTGACGATTCCCATTAATACGTTTGCCTTCAAGCAAAAAGGTGACAGTCTCATACTCTAAGTTAGACTTTTGACAGTATTTCTTGAATGGTATCTTCAAGTATCTGTCCGGGTTCACTTTGAAGAATACCCTACTCCCATCCTTTATTTGAATGAAGAGAAAAACCACAATGGTACACAACAAAAAGAAAAAGGTTAGAGCTGTACAGACACACTTGACATAAATTAAAAGATAGCACATGGATAACTACTAGACAAATTTATAGTCTCATAAATTGCTAGAACCTAAGGCTGAAAAACTGGTTTTGGAGAGAAAATAGGAGCAAAGTAAAAATAATGGACAACGTTGTGATTTAGCCAAACAAAAATGCTAACAAATATACTTATGACATACTTCGAGGAATCAAAAGAGCCACCGTGCCAAAACATGTCACTTTTGTATATTATATACTAATTAAAAGTAGAGAATATTACACTTATAATCCCTTAACATAATTTCAAATGACAATCTAATTATTTGTCTTTTTCTCATTGCGACTTTTCTCTTTTGGTCCATTTGTATATGGATTTTTAAATTTCATGAATTCAAACCTTGAAAATCCATAGCAAATTAACCGAAAAGACAAAAGACTAAATTGTTATATGAAATTAAGTTGTAGGACCACGAGTGTACTTTTGCCTAAACTTATGAAAATCCATATACTTACGAAAAAATAGTTAATTTTGTATTTTGCAGGAGAAAGAGAAATTATAATTTTTACAAAAGAATTGAAAAAGACAGAGTTATAAATAAGATATGGTATATATTATATATAAATAAATTAACTCCCTTCTGTATTTGGACAAATTTTTGTATAATTACTCCCTCCATCCTAAAATATAAGCAAAAATTTCTCATATTCTTTGTCTCAAAATATAAGCAAAAAAGACCAATTTTTATGCTATTATTATGTTTTTTCAAACAAATCATTTTTTTTCAATGTAAAATTAAATGCAAATTGCATTCAATGTATTCTCCTTTTTATTTTCTCCATAATTTTTAACCAATGAGAATTATTTTTACATCTTTCCATGAAACTTATTTCAAGGAGAACACAAAAAATTATACCTCAAATCACTAAGTGTTAGTTTTCTTAATAAGTGTGAATTAGAGTTTTTTTGCTTATAAATTAGGACGTAGGGAGTATCAGTTAATGACATTGAATATTAACCTTGTCCTGCTCTTGTTTGTGCAATATCTCAAAAAAAAAAAAATATTGAGAATGAAAGAAAGAAAAGAAAACCCTACTTAGTTATGCAGTTAAGCTTTCTTGGAAAATTGTGGTTAATAATTTTACATATAACTTTGGCAGGTAAAATAAGTAAATAACATGAAAATAGAACGGAAAGGAGTGGTACATACCTGAGCCCTAATTGAAAAGTTGATACGAACACTATCATCACTAGAAATTTCATCTCTTTCTGAGGCCTTTCTCTTCCCATTGGAAGCCATGTTGCTCATATCTACATGTACACGCAAACAATAATAATAAGATCCTTTTCACAAATCTAAAGGCAAAACAACTATTTTTGCTCAACTTCACTAAAAGAATTTCAGATTTTCATTAACAGCATATGGACTAAAAGACAAGAAAAACAACATACATGACATTGGTCACAAGGTGTTACAATTGCTGCTATACTCAAAGGTTTTGGAACTTGAATAAGTAAAGTATAGTGTGAAAAAGGCAGAGAAAGATGTAAGAGTCTGTGCATACAAAGGACAACAGAAAAGGAGAAAGAGCAAGAAGAAAATGGTTACCAAGGGATGTGGGAGAATGAAGGCATAGCATGTGTAAAAAAATAAAAATAAAAAAGGATAAATCTTTAATAAGGAGTAATTGTCTTAGGTGAAAGCATTATGATTATTTGGTAGTGAAAAGTTGTCATATTCACAAGGGTGTGTTAGAGCATACACGACTGTTACAATGGTTTCACTTTTCCCCAAAGCCATTGTGTTAGTGTGGTAAAGATATTTGATTTTTTGACAAAAAAAAATGATATTTGTACAACCATTTTGTAATAATTTTTGTGATAACCTTCTCTCTCATATTCGCATACAACAAAAGTTCTTCTAGAGACTATTTTTAAAAACAAAAAAATTTGCAAGGACCAAAAACAAAAGTTTTTTTTACAGGGATTAAAACCAAAACGAGGCATATTTGCAGGAACTAAAACCATATTTTAGCCTAAAATATACTAACATCCTTATAATATTAATAATAAAATGTAATCAGGTAGATAGATAGTACTAGTAATTTAATTACTACTTCAAAAGTAAAAATTGATGGAACTTGTGAGGTGGAAGTGAGGTGTGTCAGTAGTAATGGTAATATATTGATTTGATAATAGTAGAAAAAACCATTTTTACAGACTAAAATCATTTTGATGGATGGTATTGATGTGGATGCTCTTAAGTATGAAGAGGAGTGATATTTGAACAGTTCTTTTGATATAACTTTTGAGACAATCTGATTGTTCTCTCTTTTCGTTGGTAAAAACAATAGAAAGAGAAAAATGAAGAAAGAGAATAAAAAGATAAGGTGAGGATGAGGAAGAAAATTGTACAAAAATAATTGGACAAATATCATTTCTCATGTAAGAATGAGAGTTTTTATGACCCGTCAGTTCACTACATTTTCAAAGTAAAGTGACGTAAATGTAACAAAAAAAAAAGTAAAGTGACGTAAATGTGCCATTATATTTTCTGATTCTGGCTGGAATATATTCCTGAAAAGTGACTAGGTAGTACCGTAATAGTATGACCTCACGTGATTGTTGCTTAGTTCACATCCATCCAAATGCAATATATATCAGTTACGTCTATCTATGTACTCCTTCCGTCCTAATTTATAAGAAAAAACTCTAATTCACATTTATTAAGAAAATTAATATTTAGTGATTTGAGGTATAATTTTTTGTGTTCTCCTTGAAATAAATTTCATGGAAAGATGTAAAAATAATTCTCATTGGTTAAAAATTATGGAGATAATAAAAAGGAGAATACATTGAATGCAATTTGCATTCAATTTTACATTGAAAAAGATGATTTGTTTGAAAAAACATAATAATAGCATAAAAGTTGATCTTTTTTATTTATATTTTGAGACAAAGAATATGAGAATTTTTTGCTTATATTTTATAACGGAGAGAGTATCTTTTTATCACTCGTATCGTTTTAATGAGTACTAATATTTGTATGGCTAAAATATGGTTTTGGTCCCTGCAAATATGTCTCGTTTTGGTTTTAGTCCCTGCAAAAAAAATTTGTTGTTTTTGGTCCCTGCAAATATGTCTCATTTTGATTTTGGTCCCTGGCTTCACTTTTGTGATAATTTGCACACGTGTCACATGATGACTTAACCATTTATTAGAGAAATAGTCCCTGCAAAATCTTTTGATTTTGAAAAAGGTCCCTGCAAAATATTTTGTTTTTGGAAATAGATAGTCCCTGCAGGGACTATTTCCAAAAACAAAATATTTTGCAGGGACCAAAAACAACAAAAAAAATTTGCAGGGACTAAAACCAAAACGAGACATATTTGCAGGGACCAAAACCATATTTTAGCCTATTTGTATTATCATCTTATCTTAGGACAATATTGAAACAAATTTATTTCTCATTTTCTGGTTTGGAATAAATACACCAGAGAGAGGATAAAAGCAGAGATAGTAAAATCACAATAAAATTATGAAAAAGATAGAGTTGTCTTAAAAATTATCATAAAAGAGTTGTACATATATTATTTATCTTATAATATGGTTGTCTCATTTAAGTGATATTGGATTTTAAAAATATAATAGTGTGTTTTGTTCTATAACGAAGATTAATTTTGATATAATTGAATAAGAAAATTGATTTTAGTTAAACGTGAATTGTATGAAAATTGATTTAGGTTTGAAAATACCAACATATATGTGATCTTAAGTTTCCTTCCAAAAAAAAAGTGATTATTAACTAAGTTGTTTGAAAATTTTCAATCAAAATAATTATCTTTTTGTTGTTAATGACCATTGATCAAACAAAGTTGATATTCTTCACAAAAAAAAAAAAAAAAAAAAAAAACCAAATTGATATTGAAGATTAGAGAGAAGATGGAGTTTTCTAAGTTTAAAGATGATGCGTTAATATACAATTTATTGATTAAGACTTTCCACCTCGGCATTGTAGCACAAACGTCAGCAATATAATCCAGCTATAAAAATGACAACTTTGTAAAAGTTAAACTTAAAACAGGTGGATTTTAGGATGAGGGTTCTATTAAGTCCCTTACCGGTGAACCACTTTGAACAACAAACAAGAGTTATTAGATTAATCGAGCCTAAAGATTCTATTATGCACCGTACACACCAGAGCACATCTCTCTTCTTTTTCCTACTACCTGTTTTGCTCCCAAACTCCATGCTGCCCACTGTCATAAATCCCTTCAACAAGTTATCCTTGTCTCAACATCTCCGATCAATTTCACTACCACCATTTGGGATGTATTTTATGACTATGAGAATTATTTCAAACAAGACTAGAAATTTCTTCAAATTCGAAAATATGTTTCTTTCATTAAGATGTGAATATGATAACTATAGGAAGTGAAGGAACAAGGTTTAATATGTTAGTTTTAAAAAGTCTTTTTCAAAAAAATTATTTTCTCTTTTGAGTTGTAAGAGCAACCAAATCATTTTAAATTGAAAGCAATATTTTTTATTGTGCAAAATCTATGTTTCATGAAATGCTTAGATATGGAATTAAGGGTTTTGAGTGCCAAAATGAATAGTCTTAAGGTTTCTTGGTTATTGTAGATTAGACAATGGGGGCGGTGGGTGGATGAATATCGGCCAAAGGCAGCAGTTGAACGAAATGCAGAGAGATGAGTGGGAGAGAGAGGGTGGGGTAGGGATTCTGTGAGGAAATACATATGCGTTTTCATTTTTTGCCTCTAACTCATCCAAACCTTTTAAATTAATCTGACGGTATCTAAAAGTGATTCACCGGTGAATCACTTATTTGATGGTTCACCTTAGACGTCACCCTTAAAACATCTAATTGAAAGGAAAAAAAATAAAGTCTTTAGTCTAATATCGAAGGTGCAATTAGCACACACTCATACAAAGTCAAAGAGAAACACCAACTCCATTAACAACAAGAGTGATTCCTGCTTTTTCTTGACAAGTTTCACTCCCACCCAACCAAACTGATCAAAATATTCTGCATTATTTAATTAATGCATATGTAAATCAAACATAATTTAATTTTATACATGCGTGACTTAAGTCACGCTGCATGAATTAACTCACACAGATGTTATATCCCATGTGAGTTAACTCACGCCAGTTACAAAGTTGTTATACTCATAGACTTGGGTGGTGTTTATGTGACTCAATATTGCCAATTCAACCGCACCATCAATATTTCATATCACAAGTGAGAAAATACATATATTTCAACGGGAGGCATAAAATCCAAATATTCCAAAGTACACTTCTTTAAATATCTGTCACGAGGTTACACACATACTTAAATTTACGTACATGTTGTAAAGATACTACTATATATATGTATGTCTTATCTAACTTATTTCTAATCCTAGTTAACACTCCAATTAACACTTAAAATCCTAATTCTACTTATTTTAGGCGCCAATCAGTATCAACCATTTGATCTAACTATTAGTGCGCCATTATTTTCTCAGCCCTACAACTAATCTTGATTATACAAGGCTCGCATCACAACACACAAAAATTTCAAATTTCTCCTTGCATTACGTTACAATATGCACTCTTTCCAACTTCTGCCGTCAAATTAAGCAGGCTTTTGTTTTCCCATGCAAATGTGTTGTACCAAGGCTAGGTGCTTTTATTCCATTCACTCTGTTCAATTCTCATCCTTTGAAGTTCCCATCAGTTACGTTTTGCAATGGCTATGGCTGATATCCAGGTTTTGCTTTCACTACTCCATGCCCTGGTATGTGCAATCCATTTTGATTTATTCGTGTACAATATTCAACTTTTTGTTCCTGATACTTATATACGTTCATGTTATCGTAATCCAAAGGATTTGAATCCAAATCCGACGACCGAGCTGGAGAAGATCGTCAATGATCTTAGAATCAAATACCGAACCTATGTCGTTGATCTTTACGTTGAATACGTAAGTAATGATGTGTCCGTATATACGTTTTATCATATCCACGAAATACATTGGTTTAATTGCTGATTTTTTATCTTTTGGTTTTCAGGGGATGGTTGTATTGCCAACTCATGACTTTGGGGATGAACTTGGTCGATATGCTATGTTGGTGGACTGTAACTACAACGAATTTGAGGTTTTGGTTGAGCGAAACAATGGCCGGATTTACCCCACAACAGGTTGGCACGCCCTCAAGGACTTTTTCAACGTCCCTGTTGGTTCTTGGGTTTCTATGGTTTATGTAGGATGTAGGGGCAATTTAAAATGATTGCATAACTTTTACGTGTTGTGGTGTGAAACTTGCAAGTATTTTTTAAGTTACATATGGTCCAATGCATACAGACAAATCTTCATAACATAAAACATCTTTGCTTAATCAAACAAGCTGTCAAGTTCAGGTAAATAAGGTAGTTAGCGTCATGTCCTAACCTGACTATCAAATTGTGTTCAGACCTTAGTTGGTCCTTAATTAAATTTCTGTCCGATTTAGTTCCATTATATAATTCTCAGGACAGTGCTAACATCCATATTTAGGTTATTGCAGTAGTTGGTTATAACTATAAAAATTATAGGCGGCCATATTTGTTACTAATAGTGCAAATTTTCCAAACTCATTTTTATTTATTCAAAAATTATGTATCTCATTTTTATTCAGCAGTTTCATATCATTATAATGGCTTTATAATTCTGACTATTTTTTTTTTGAAGGAAGGAATTTATAATTCTGACTATTTGACTTGAAAAGTTATCTTCATGGCTTCAGTATTCTAAACTGCAGTGTTTCTATTACATTAGTCGACATTCAAACCGTGTTATTAAAATGTGATCATTACCTTTTGCAGTGTCTCATTTCTATGTGTCAGTGATAATTCTAATGATAATTCTAACTCAAGCATGATTGTGTTTTGGCCTAATTAGTGTTCGTTTTTTTTTTAAAATGTTGCACGACTATTCAATTATTTATTTGGTTAATCTTTGTATGCCTTCTTAATGCTAGTAACGAATTATGAATGTATTTTATTTTTTATTTTTTTTTATATGCCTTACAAACTGTAAGATGTATTTGGAAGGCCAGTTCCCGCCAACATTAAATTTGTTGTCTGCCACACCCAAAAAACAAGGTTATTGGAAAATGCCTAAAAAATCATTTTTGCTTATATTTAGAAACGGAAGGAGTACTATCCTCTCATAATTTACATCACACCGAAAGTAGCTAATGGCTCCAATTTTCACTCATGTTTCTGCTATTGTTGCTGGAAGGGTAAAGATCAAGCTCAATGTTCGTGTTTCACGCATCTGGACTCACACCATAATTTTTTAACTCTATTAATTCTTCCGGTCTTCCAAATCACAAAATATGTTTGAAAGTTGGAGTTCCTATTATGTTGTTGAGAAATTTGGATATTACAACAGACATTTGTAATGGAACTCGGTTAATTCTTACAAAGATGAGAATATATATTCTTGAAGGCAGGGTTATATCAGGTAGCAATATTGGGGAGAAGGTATATATACCAAGATTATCGATGACGCCGTCTGATACAAGAATTCCTTTCAAATTTCAGCGTAAGCAGTTTCCTATATTTGTATGCTTTGCAATGACCATACACAAAAGCCAAGGGCAATCCCTTAAGCAAGTCGGTATCTATCTTCCACAACCTGTCTTTTAACATGGGCACTTATATGTTGCAGTATCACACCTTACATCAAGGGATGGTCTTAAGATATTACTAACTGATGGCAACGGGGATTGCATCGATGCCACTTCAAATGTAATATATAAGGAGATGTTCCAAAATGTTTAAGCATATGTCGTATTTCCGTGAAGTTTTTTTTCTTCATGTACCGTTTTATTTTCTTTGTAATGGATAATTTTGCATTTTTATACCTTATACACTACTAATGACCCGTGCGGTAGCACGGGTAAATGTTCTAGTTATCGGTATATATAATGAGGAATGATATTTTGACTCCAAGAGTTAGTGCAATATCTTACTCCAAATCTTGACTTTTAATTCCAATTTTGGTTAATGACTTAGATGAATTGATATGGTAGGCTTTAATTTCATTTTTTATTGTAATCAACACTTAACAACACAAAATAACAAAACAAAACAATAAATATCTTTTAATTGATTGATTTCTTTTTTCTTCTTCCATTGTTTTTTTTTATTTCTCACGCTAAAAGAATGTTTGAGGGTTAACTTTTTTTTTGACACAATATTGAGGGTTAACTTAAAATCATTTCCTTGAATTAAAAATATTTCAAGATTCACTCATATATTTTTTTTAAGCTAAAAGATTTTTTTTCCACCCATTGATTTTTTTCTTCTCCCTTTACTTATTTTTACGTTAAAAAAATTGTATATATTTATTCTTCCCCCGTTACTATTTTTTATACGATATATTTTTTTTTTGTTTCTTCATTATAATTCTGATTTTTTCTTATATTTTTTATAAAACACATATTTGTACTAATCTGTCACGGAAAAAATAAAAGATGATAGAGGAAGTAACCCTGATGTTTTCTTATATCTAATTCATTTACAATAATTGCATAAAAATAAATAAATTTTTGTATTTTCTTATATAAATAACGACAAATTTAAATAATCATCTCCATTGTAGTTAGTTTTTGTTGATGATGTTGTTTGAGAAAGAAAATGGAAGAAGAAAAAAAAATCAATCAATTAAAAGACATTTATTGTTTTGTTATTTTGTGGTGATGAGTGTTGACTACAGTAGAAAATAAAATTAAAGCCTACCATATCAATTAATCTAAACCATTAACCAAAATTGGAATCAAAGATCAGGATTTGAAATAAGATATTACACTTATTCTTGGAGTCAAAATATCTCCACTCATATATAAAATATATGCCTGTTTTCTAAAAAAAAAAAAAAAAAACATGTTTGTGATATCAGAAAAGAACAAAACTATCACATGAGACTGTACCTTTTTCTTAGATGAACACCGTCCAAGTCTATGGGTATAACACCTTTGTAACTAGCGTGAGTTAACTCATGCGACGTAACTTAAGTAATGTATGTGTAAAATTAAATCTCATTTGATTTACACTTGCGTTGGTTAACAAGCGCATCAGTATTTTATCAGTTTAGCTGAGTGGAAGCGAGACATGCCGAGATAAGAGCTGAAATCTAATAGAATTTATACAGATTGTAAAATTTCAAACATGAGCCTAAGACACATGCGAAAAGATTCAACAATCGATGTTAGTTACAATTGGTATTTCTTGTTAGTTTTCTTTGTCAAATGTCAAAATATCATCAAAAAATTTCATGTAATAATTATTTGATATGAAATATCTATGATCATTTTTTTTTAAAATATACCTTTTTTTTGTAGTGTTTTTTAAAATATATCTATGATAATTGTATATTATCTTGTAACTAGCAAAAAAAAATATGAGCAATGCTATATATCAAGAAAGATTTTTTCAAGAAAATTTTAAGAATGACATGGCAGAATAATCACCCTTAGATTTTATCAAGAAATAATCATGAAATTAATGTTAACCAATAAAATCTCAGCCTGGCCGGAAATCATGAGGTGGTGGGTGTTATGTATCTTTTTTTTATGAAAGATTAATAAATGAGATTAAAATTTAAAGGTGATTATTGTGCCATGTCATTCTTGAATTTTTCTTATAAAATCATTCTTGATATAAGGATAAAATTAACCATTATTTTTCTTATCATTATATTTTTTTCGAAAAGGTTTTTAACACAATTGATCAATCATAATCAATACAAATTACAAAAATTAGGGTTCGAATTTGACTGCCAATAAATGTGAGAACATCAAAGATTTGAGTTCATATTCTCACAATATCGATGCTTGTTTATGGTGTTTCCGAACAATAAATTTTCTACTTTTGTGATCATCGATCATGCACCTCAAATACATTATAAAATAGTCAAACAAACAAATTAACAATTCATACTAACAAACTTATTTACGAAGCCATTTAATTTCCTCCAACTTACATAGCTACAACACCACCTCCTGATTGGTGTTTCATGGCATCAATCGTGTCACCATTTTTCAAATTCAGCTGAAGATACATTGATATGAAAAACAGAAAAAAGGTTAGCTGAATCAGGATAAGAAACTTAAAGTAAATAGTACTTAGAATTACGACATAAAAATTACTTCTAGATTGTACAAGCAATAACATTTAGCTTTATGGGTTTATTTCTTCTTCATAATATAAAATCTTTTTTATTTTGAAAAATTCAAAAATTATATTGAAAGAAGTTTATATAAATTCTTTAAATTTTATTCTATTTTGTTATAATATTCTAAAATTAAAAATATATTAATCATAAATATTAATTTATCATTCTATAAAAAATACACTTTAAAAAAATTAAAGATTTTTCCATTTTTCTTATATACTATTTCACTTCCAAGGTCCTCCTCTCCCTTTCTCCCCTCCAAATTCTCAAATAAAACCTTAAAAATATAATGCAACGTAAAAGAATATATGCGAAAGCGACAGAATCCAATATCTTATGATTGATACACATAAGATAGACATAAGCCCTTTCAAACAAAAATAAGTTATATAACAATTTTTAGAGTTATGATATTGCAGCTTTTTTTTGAACAATTCTAGATAAAAAATTTACTTATCTTTCAATTAAACTTTAGATTACTAGGATTTCTTTCCATCAAGAATCGGAGAATAAACACACACAAAATACTTAATATTTCTAGAGCTTTTATATTACAGAATGTGTTTAGCTATTTACAACATTCGGTTTTTTCTAGAAATGAAGGAAAATGTGAGAAAGCAAGAAGAAACTAACCATCTTTGGTGTTTGACGATTTCCTTGAATAGATTTCTCATCAAGCAGAAAGTTGATGGTGGCATATTGCAATTTCATCTTTTTACAGTACTGTTGAAATGCTGTTATCAAGAACTTGTCCTGGTTCACTTTGAAATGCTGCTCATTCCCATCCTACATTTTAATGAACAAAAGCACTTATTGTGTGTTTGGATTCATGCAACAAAAAGAAGCAATGAAAAAGAGTGATGCATATATACATACCTGACCCCTGATTCCAAATTCGATATGAACAATACCATCTTCAGTAACTTCATCTCTTTCTGAAGCCTTTCTCTTATTACCCAATATACCATTTGAAGCCATAATGCTCTTATCAACCTACATGTGTACACACAAACACAAGAAGAGACGGTAATAAGATCCTTTTCACAAATCGAAAGCAAAAACAATTTTTTTCTTTTCACTGCAAAGAAAGCAGCATAAAATAACTCTTATTCATTTATTATTACTATCATTGTCATTATTATTATACAATGAGATTAACCATAATATTAAACAAATAAAAAAGAGAAGAAAAAAGTCCTCTTTCTTTTGTTGTTACAAAGTGAAACAAAAATCTCCACAAAAAACATATACAGATTGTGTTAAACAAATTATTGACTTCGAGCAGAAAAGAAGAAAAATAGAGTACATACAAGAAAACAGGAACAATTAGAGAAGAACAGAACAACAATAAAATAAATACTAAGGTTTTTGTAGTGTCTCGTGAGAGTGAAGGTAACTTGTGTAAAGTTATAAAGAAACCATTAATTAATAAGTCGAAGAGAATAATCATTTTAGTATTTGAATGTGTAACAGCATGTCATAATAGTCTCTCAATGTATTGAAATTTTAAAATAGTATTTAATTGTATGATCTGTAAGTTAAAATAGTCTCTAATATTAAAATAGTCTTCGATGTTAAGAATAACTCTTTTTTTCTTTAAAGATGAATATGACTATAGATAAATATTTATATAGATTAATATGACATTATGTTTGCTCAAAAAAAAAATGACATTATGTAAGTATATTAAAGGCCTCATATAAAAAATATTAACAAAACTTGTTAACAATAAAGACTATTTTAGGATTTCAATGCATTCAAAGATCAAAATTACTATTATCTCAATAATAAAGATTGTGATTTTAGTGGTGAAAGGAAAAGTTGTAAGTTTCACAAATATGTGTTTAGGTAAGGGTGATAGTTTTTATGACAAGTTGATTTCAGTTTCCAGTTTTAAGCATGTTGACATGAATAACAGATATTCACTCATAACACGCAACAAGAGTCTCTAAATTTTCATTGTGGAGTAATGAGCAATTTACTATATTTTGCTGAAGTGACAAGACACTGCTGTAGGAACAGAGAATTGAATTTCTCGTAATAGTATAACCCCATGTGATTGTGAATACCGAATATCATAGCTTTAGCTCTGATCAGGTCCTAATGGAGCAACACCAAAATTATATTTACGTCGTTACTTAATTCAGACATTTTCAAAAGTTTGGTAAAAATTACCTATCTTTCACTACCTAATTTTGTCATGCTATAATAATAGTACTTAATTAAATTTTCTTTCAAGTGATATAAGGAGTGTTATTTGAACAACCATGTAGGATAACTTGTGGGATAATCAAAATATAGAAAGTATTTGAGTTTTGGTACAAAAACCAAAGCACTAGAGAGAGAAAATGAGAATATGATGTGGGTATGAGAGAGAAAGTTATCACAAAATGAATGTTCAAATATCATTTCTCGTCTAATATCAATGTAAGGAATCTCTTATAAATTGTACTCCATCCGTTTCAAAATTAGTGTCGCTTTAGCAAAAAAATTATTTCAAAATGAATATCATTTTCAGTTTCCAATGCAATAATAACTTTTTCTTTTCAATTATACCCTTCAATTAATATTATGTTACGACATTTAACTACTTTATTTTATTTCTTAATTTGTGTGCAATTGGTTAAATCGACGTTAATTTTAAAAAGGAAAGAGTATATTACAAGTAAACCATTGAATGGTAAAATCACGTCAAAAATCTCAATGAATCATAAGATTCATAACATATCTGCTAATATTGCCTTTTCATTTATGGTTAACCTTATTGTCATATCTATCCATCTAATACATATACATCAACTAATTATAAACCATTACCTTCGGTTTATATTTGTTGTGGTCCCTATATTTTTTATTTATTTTTCAAGTGTTCATTTTATCCATCAATTAATTGATTTCATTAATGTTTAATTTTTCTTTTTTGATCAAAAAGGGTTGAGATCCTCCGCAGAAACGCAAGAATTTGTTCAGAAAATGTCTTAATCTTAATATTAGACTTTTTAAAGCCCTGTTTTTGGTAATTCTCTTCACTCTCGATTTTCATGTTTCTGTGCTTGACTTTTAAATTTGATGTTTTCTTTATTATTGAAAATTGATCTAATCTAATCCACTATCCTTTATTGACTAGAATTACCAAGTCATCTATTTCTTGTGAGACCTGAAAATGTTGACCATGCGATGGAGATTTCATTGCAACTGTGTTACTTTCTCACGTCTGATGAGTGATGAGGGGTAAGATAACTCTAAGCCCAAATATTTCCGTATCTTGGAACATTTTTGTTACTTTACTTTTTGTGTTATGGTTATGGTTATGGTCATATTGGTTTTCTTTAATCGCATCAATTACTGAGATTGGTATTAGAAATATCTCTCACATCACAATCACTCTTATGGTTATTTTTCTAACTAATATTTAATCTGATTTGCTTACAATCCTAGACCTAACATTCCCAAGAATGATGGGATAATCCAAATGAACACAATAATCTCAATCTGATTAGGCCACAAATACAAGAATAAGTAGTAATTTTAAGAGTGATTATTTAGATCTAACATAAACGTTGTAGTAACATTGATGACCATTATGGATTGTATATCATCTTTTTGGTTTGGATCTCTGATGTGACTTTTTTAGTGAAAATATTCAGTGCTTATGGGGCAGGCTTTGTAGGGTGAAGACAAAAATTCCATTAGTTTATAATGCATTAGATATATATCTGTCACATGACAATCACTCGGTGAGTTTAGAAACATCTCTCTCATGCACTGTGTGAACCAATAATTTGAGTATGGCAAAAAGAATATCATTACTATTATTTGTGAATGCTATGAATCATCATGTATTGTTTTTAAAGAAGAAAGAACTCATATATTTGGCTATACAACTCAATTAATGTTTCATTGAAATATCCTTTTGATTGAACTTCTTGTGGGATTCCCTCTATTTTTTTATTTTTCCGTTTATATTACATTTCTAACGATGTTTTTTGGTATCAGCTTTGGGGTATTAGTGGCTGATCTTGAGGAGTAGCTCTAGGGGCACAACAGTTTTGGTTCGTTTTGGGAGGTCATATGAGGTAAACATCTCTATGCCTCGTCTTTGGTCATGAATGTAGAATTTAAAACTTGCATGTTCATTTTGCACATGGGAATGTACAATTCATTTTATTTTTCTTTTCTTTTATTGTTGTTGGTGGTAAGAAACTAAGTATAGTTTTTATCAACTCATAGCAATTACCACTCATAATTCATAACAACTCATTTTATTTCATTTTTTCCTCAATCTTTGATAATCTTAGCAGTCACATTACAACTCATAGCAATTCGATGGAATGTTATTCCCATTACACTACTTTTTGTGGAACATTGTAAGAGAAATCAATGGAAAAAGTTGAGGTGATACAACGTAACTTTCCAACGTCCATGGTTCTTCAAAGACATTTTTTGTACCTCAGACTTTGAAAACAATTGCTTATGCCACACAAGCAATTTATTTTTTGCATAAACCTTTTTTCCATCATTTTAGTAATGGAACTTTTATATCCTTAGCACAATTGAGAATTTACAAACAAATAAAGACTAGACAATTATTTAACATGACATAATAATGAGTTTTCTTTTTGTGTTGATAATGAAGACTAGACTAGGCAATTCTTTAGAAGGGAAGCATAAAATGTTTATTATTGTATTCATTGATATACTGATAAAAGATGTTTACGAATGTGGGAGAAGCCTATTCAGGTTGAGCACAAAATTCAAGCTCCTTAAGTTGGGCTCGCCATCTCTCTAATATTGAACAGGCTGAAAGCTTTCTTCAGGAATTTATAATTTGGGTGTAAGAAGGTATAAATTGTAAATATTCATACTTTTATGAAAATTATTAGAAGTTAGAGGATTAGGCTGTGGTGTATGAGAAACAACAAATATATAAGGTAGTTGGTATCATTATATTCAAGGTTTTATGTAGACTTTGTGATGCATTGTATGTTTTGTTTATCCATTTCGTTTGCAATGGATGGTGTTATGTATAATAAGTTATCTATATAAATCTGTCAAAAACACTGGGTTTATCGAAAGTGCACTTTCAGTAGTGTATTTTGACAAAAAAATTGATTTTGATTCAAAACAAATATGAATTAAATTTCTTATTGTTTGATTAATTTTTTATTTGACTATTCGATTGTATATTAAGCATACAAACAATATGTATATTACGATAGTATATTTATAATTAATTTTCTCCCCGGGCATTGCACCGGTGTAATTACTAGTATATAACATGACAGCCCCGCAAAAAATTCATCTGAAATGTTTCACTCAAGAACAATATACTACTAATCAACAGCTGTGTATACTTTCGAAAAGAATATCAAATCCATTGTAGAAAGTTTGACTCAATTTTGACAACAATGCTACATTGAACGGTGCACCAAAAAAATTGCACTCGTGTAAGAATTAACAAAAATCAATTTACAAGAACGTCAAAGTTCAGATACAAATACTAAATTAAGTTATCTATAAAAGCTGTAGACTGGATAGTTCTAAAAAGTTCCCTCAAATTGGCCAATACATGGCGTGGTCCCAAACTCTTGGCACCAATGAAATTCAAAAGCTGCTCTAAATCCTACAATCAGAAAACGTAAGTGAAATGAGCAATAAGTAAGATTAATCAGAATGGACATTTACACAGCAATCAAGGAAAAATTAAACGAACAAAGAGAGTAGGCAAATGCAGCCAATCTACCTGACTAAGTCAATGCAAATTCCACAGCCTTTTTCAAATGGTTAGGAGAATAAAACCCAAGATAAGTTCATTACGGTGAAGAAACCAGTTAGAGTGTGTATGTTTCAAGGATTCTAATGTTAATCAGGGAATGTGAGATTTGGAATCCAACATTCCAATTTGTTTCAACTTTTTAAAAATTATTCCTAGATAACTTTTATTCCCATGAATGTTTTTTACACATGATTTATTAACTTTCTATTCCCATGCTAAAGGATGGGAATTTAACACTCCCATGGGAATAAAGTTCAACTAAACATAACTTCCCACTATCGCTCACATTTATTTTTATTTTTTAAATCAAACAACTTTTAAAAACATTACAAGGAAGTCAAAAGTTTTACCAAACACATGAGAAGGAATCTTATTCCTAAGAATATGATTCCAGGGAATTTAATTTCAAACCTTGAAACATACACACCCTTAGCTAAGATAGGGTAGGCTTTCTTCTTGCAGTCAACATGAAGGTCTACTAATTCAGTATATTAATGCAGAGAAACATATGAGCAGAGCCAAAGCAATCCGATATGATGCTTTAGCAGAGTCTAGAAAATGCATCCAAACTTCTTCAAAGCGCTATTTCAGTGAAACAGATATGAAAAAAATTGCTTAACGACAGAAACAGACAGATCATCATCAGATAATAAAAGTCACAAGCGATTAAGAAAAGTTCACAACCCAGAAAAACAAACTAAGCAAATGATAAAGGGGGCCGACTGTCGGTGGAAAGATCTCTGAAGGAAACAATGAACAAGAGGGAGACTATCATGTTATGTTTTGCATATTAAATTCAAAGCTTCAGCATTGCTACAGGGAAGATATTAACACACACACACACACACACACACACACACACACATATATATATATATATATATATATATATATATATATATATATCTGTGTGTGTGTGGGTATAATATACCTTGCTTAGTAAGAATACAGCATAAGCTGCTCTTGTTGTGTCTTGGCCTTCTAAAAATAGGGGGAATTCTACATGCTTGGCATTTGTGAAAACTTTTGTGCTTGTTGAAGCTTCAGAAGAAGTTAGCTCTATCGAGGGTGCGTTGTCAATAATATATGAATGAGAAGCACCCAACCGTACGGGATAACGTAGAGGAACTTGCAAGTATGAGGCTACAAGTGAAACAGCCTGAGAAGAAAAAAAACAGTATATTAAAAGCATATTTCAACAATTATTAGGTCCACAGTCCCACATGAGCTATATATAAAAACAACCACAGATTATAAACCGTATCACATGATTTTTGGTGTGGATCATAAAAAACACAAGATATAAATTAATGCATAAATATATAAGATCTGAGGTAAAGAAGACGGGAGGTACTAAAACTTACATGTGCAACATATCCTAAGGCTGTAGCAGATTTCTGAATTTCCTTTTTATCTGTGAAAAAACTCATCTTTCTAAATGATAGCATGCTTAAGTGCAGACCCTGAATCGTCAAAGATCCCTGATTAACTGGTTTAAGTTCAGGAGGAGTGCCTGGGCAAGGATATAAACATAACTTTTAACAACGATTCTGAGAAGATGTAATTTAGCAATGCAATCAATAGTATCCAAAAGTTTGCATGATTTAAATTAGCACTATGCAAAATAGACTTTCAACATTTAGGGAATTGCCATGGTCTTCTAGTGTTCTAGTGCATCCACCCCATACTGTGAAACATTCCATGAAACCCTCTTTACGGTATAAAGAAAAGTAACAGGAAAAAACAATATTACTAATTGATTGGTTGAATGTTCAAAGGATCTATGATTTTGTTATGAGTATTTCAATATAAAGGTTGCTAATCAAATGAGATATAAAAAAGGACAACAAAATTGAGAATGCCGTTGTGATAGAGCCAAAAGATCAAACGATTTGCTCTTTCAGTACACCTACATTTAGAGCAACAATAATGCGGTCTACATGTTATTGCTTATGATATTGTGGTAAAAGACTACTGCCATTTATTCTATACAAAACGACAGAGAAAAGTATGAGATAAACATCTACTACTAATCAAGAATATGACATTGTAATTTGTTTTAATTTGCCAATAAAAGATCAAAGTAATAATTTTTACTAATCAAGAATATGACATTGTAATTTGTTTTAATTTGCCAATAAAAGATCAAAGTAATAATTTTTGGCAATAAATATGAAGCAAAAACTATGCAAAAGCATCAATGAAAAAGAACAAGTCCTGAAGTGTATCATTAGATGCAGAACGAGAGAACACAACAGCCCAATTTAAGGAATAGAAAACCAAGAGAGAGTGGCAGAACCATCTTAGCACCTCAAATTTCTTTTTTTATATGAGCTCAGTCATGTCTTACTTTAGGGGTAAAATCCACACAGAATAAATATCATCACTGAGCTAACTATTACCTGCTGGGCTACCTAAAGGATATGCTTCAAGCTCTTGCTCTTGTGCTGGTTCAACCAACAACTTTACAGGATACAGCATTGAAATTTGAGATGCCATGTATTGTTGCCTCATCCTTAGCATCTTTTGCAAGTTTCTCAGACGAACATAGCCATTTTCTTCAGACATTAATCTACTTGATTCCTATAATAACAGCATCATCAGCTTTCAAACTACAATAATAGGAGTAACATATGACACTGCTATTTTTAATTTTAAAATTTAAAAAATAAAATCCCCAAAAGTGCTATCACTATGCTAGCTAATTAAAAGCAACATGTCTGCAGCAGTCAAGGAGGCATCACCTCAACACTACAAATACAAAAAGTTGTACGGAAGGTAGACATTATAGCAGTACTTACTCCATAAGTAACAGAGCAACAAATTTCTCAAAGAAGGTAGACATTATAGCAGTGCTTACTCCATAAGATTTGTGTGTGTAGGAGGGGAGACATGGAAAAGGAGCTGAAAGTATTCAAAATCTACCATTCAGTCTAAATAAAAACATCCGATTATCTTATAGCCCACCTGATAAGGATTTAACCAACAGACAGACACAGCTGACAAAACATGCAAGAAAGAGAACAACAGGACATCCTAAAAAGAAAGTAATTTTCCATCAACAACAACCAAGCCTTTTCCCACTAAGTGGGGTTGGCTGCATGGATCAAATTACGCCATAATGTTCTATCATACACCATATTTCAGTCCAACTCATTAATTTCCAAATCTTTCCTAATAGTTTCTCCGATAGTTTTTCTAGGTCTTCCTCTGCCTATAGGGATTTGACTATCCTCCATTTGATCTACTCTCCTTGCTACAAAATCTATAGGCCTTTCCCATCAATATAGAAAAGTCTGGGTAAATTTTAAACATGAGGACCTTTAAGAAACACCTAAACAGTTTAAAATAAATGCCTATTATCCGTAACCTCAACCAAATACCAACTATACAAATGAAATAGAAAGGATCATATAACCATCCAAATTTGTGTTTGCTGACTTGTTGCTTGCAGGCGTCATCAACTTCAAAACTTTCTTAAGAATGTCAAATGATATACGATTTGAAAAGCTTCATACGTCGTAAGATAAACTAAAATTGTAGTTATCAAAATTTAGGAAATTGCAAACTATAAACATAGATATTCTTGGAACCCGTTTACATCTGCAACTGTTTATAATTCCTTTTACGCTTGTCTATATATCTTACTCAAAATGGCAACTAAAATGGTACGAAAAAGGTAAAGACAAAATTATAAATCCCGCTGATTTTTAAAAATTTAATTATTTCCAAAAAATAAAACCACGACACTAAACCCGCTAAGGAAAAAAAAAACATTTTGTAAACAAAATAACATTACAACTCATGTGTTTTCATAATTGGTGTGGCAAATGTCATTAGAAACGTGTGTAAAATAATTATAAGTTGAGTGTAATAATTAAATTCATAATTATATACCATAAACTGACCTGAAGGTTTCTGCTAGTTACAGAGAGAGTACCACCCGCCACCAAAAGTGACTGCAGAGCACCACTAAGCTGCTCCTCTTGCTTCCCAGCAGCCTCCTTGGCCAGCCTAGAACGTATAGACATATTCTCCATCATCAATTTCTTTGATTCCAATTTTTGACGCATTTCTTCAAGTTCATTCAATCGACCCAATGATTCACCATTAAACTGCTCATAAAATCATCGCCCGCTAATACGCGGGCTCATTAGTTAGCAACCAACTAAAAACCCTAAATAGTTAATTTTGGATAACCCTATATGAAAAACCTAATTCTGATTGCTAAAACCCTACCTGGATGAGAGACTCGAGTTTATGCTGAAGGTTTCGTTTCTTCTCCTTAGCTTGATTGAGAGCAGAAGAGAGACTCGATAACCTAGCAAGATCATGCTCAAAATCTTCCCACTCAATCAGTCGAACATCATCTGGATCAGTGGAAGTTGTGAGCAATGTGAGATTTAGATTTTGTTCCATGAGGGGTCGACCTCATCATCGTCTTCGTCCTCGAGTGGAATCACGGTAAGTAGATCATCGATTGATTGTTGTTGTTCTTGTGCTGTGTTGGTGATTTTCTCGGGAAAATGGCTGGGTGGATTTTCTCGGGGGAAAGGAAAGAAGAGAAAAGAAAAAGAGGAAAATGTGTCTATCTGGATTCAGTTGGATGGAACAAACAAACCGTATGATATTGTAGTGGACACGTTGAACGCGCATCATATACTTTGCTTGTTTTTTAGTTGGATTTGCGGCAGTAAAATAAATTGGTATAGGGCATTTTTTAAGGATTCTAAAAAAAAAAAAAATTATAAATAAATTAAAATTTTTGATTTTTGATATATTGATTTCACATATTTTTATGATAAGTTATCATTTCTCAGAGACACCCGTTAACATTTCTCAAATAAATTTACGACTTTAAATAGAAAACAAAATTACTTGTCATTTATCTTAATCTTAATTATTTGAAACATTATGTTTTTTTATTTTCTTTTATTTCGTTCAATTTTTTATATCTCTTTAACATATCTTTAATGGAGATTTTTTACTTACATTTATAGAAAAAATGATGAATTCGTGGAGTATGGTGGCTCCAATAGTCGTGGTATCAATTGGATGTTGGGAGAAGTTTTCGAAGCATAAAAACTACGATGGCATGGGGTTTAAGACCTCTCAGCTTTTAACTTGGCAATGTTACTTGAGTAATGTTAGAGATATCTACGAAGATCATCAATTGATTCTTGTTGTTCTTGTGGTGTGTTGATGATTTTCTCAGGAATATGGGTGGATTTTCTCAAACGAAAAGAAAAGGGGAAAATGTGTTGGGTCGATTCAGTTGGAACAGACAAACGGTATGATATGATGATATTGGAGTGGGCACGTTGATGGCATCATATGCTTTACTTTAATGTTTTTTTTTGGAGTTGGATCTTTGGTAGTACTCTCTGCCCCAAAATAACGAATTATTTTATCATTTCACCTATAAATGAAAGAGCACACGTTAATTGGATAGTCTTTTTATTGATCATGTTTTTATTTGTTATATTTTTAACTCTATTTTATTAATAAGTCAAAAGTTAATAATTGAGTCATGTGTTATATTGTTTTCAGGTGTTTTTTTACAAATGTTTTGATCGTTATATCTGTAACATTGCTTGATTATCTGAGTGTGTATGATTCACAGCAACAACAAAATTGATCATTCAACAAAGAAAACTTCCACCAACACAAGCGAATCCGATTTGTTAATTTGCATGTAAACATCGATATAGATGCCACCAACATAAGCCATTCAAACAATGTTATGGAAAAAGATTTCACACCAGCCTTTATGGATGGACACGTTGAGACGGCTTTAACAATATAATTATCGTTTATCACAAGAAAATAACTTAAGGAAAATTAAAGAAATTCGTTAACTCTTTGTTAAAATATTAACAACCCCGCTGTAATAGAAATAATATTAAACACTGTAAAAATATTTCATAATAATATTTGAATCATAATATATGTCAAACTTTTATTTTAGCGAAGTATTGATGGACAGGATAGAGGATACCCATAATATTTGTACACGGCTGGTATTGGAGAAGGTTATCAGTCACTTGTTCCGAACTCCCGAACTCCATTCATCGTAAAATAGCAATGCATGCATTTGGTTTTGGTGTGTTGAGGAAATGATTCAGGATGCGTTCTCTAATGAGTGTGGTGGTTCAAGATCTGCATATAGAAGTTTGGTGTGCTCGGTCTCGTTTGCAACATAGTTCGGTAAAAATGGGAAGTTACCAAAGTACATTGACTAATGACTTCTATAACGGTAAAAGATTTGTATGCTGAAGAAGAAATATAATTTTTAGTGACACTTAATGTTCGAGTTGAGAAATCTAGTGATGAGATGTTATTGATCATTACATGTGTTTAGACCCCATCACAAAAATGAAGGGTTTGGATGTAACAAGTGAAGTGAAGATTGAGAGAGCTAATGTGGCTAGAGATCAAGGTGTATCAACCGAAGTAGATAGGCAAATGAATAGACTTTAAACTACTGAGACAATGGTTGAGGCTAGAGTCGAAGCAGAACGTGGTGATTTGATGTGGTACAAATATATGCCAAACTTGATATCTTTTTTTATAATATCTCTTTCCATAATAATGATAAAATAATTTAAATAAAATATAAAAATAGAAGAAAATAACTACCTTAAAACTATATATTCCCTTTTACTCCCGCAAACACATAAAATCCATCAAAATTACTGGCATAAAGAAAACAAGAAGACTAAATTACACTCCCCTCAATTACAAGATGTTTGAATCACACTCCCCTCCTCTCTTATTTTAAAATATACACTATCTTTCCCTTTTATGCAAAACATATTAGAAAATATTTCACTCCCCACCCCTGAAAGAAGTTTGAATTACATTGTCCACCCTCTTATGTTAAAATTTACAATTTCCTCCCTGATAAGTTTTTTTTTTATTTGTAGTAATTTATAAAAAAAAAAAAACATCGAACACACTCCGAAGAAAAATAATATTATGGATCCACTTTAATATAATCAAAATTCAAATTCATTTTTTTCTCTATTTTTGATTCACAGCTTCATTAAAACTAGTTTTAAACCCTGTTATAAATTATAAAATTTAAAACAACACAGAATAAAATTAAAATGAGTGAAAAATTACTAAAGTAGATAAAATATGATTATTTAAAAATGAATTTTATGTTCTAAGTTATAAAATTAATAACAAAATATTTAAATATAATCATCATTGACATTTAAATTACAAATGAATGATTTTTTTTCTTTCTTGAATGGTGTTTTAAAATTAGTAGATATCATAAAAATATTTATTATGTTAAAATAGATTAAATTGCCGTGCATATTTAATTATTAAGGGAGTGAGTTGTAATTCAAACATCTCATGGGGAGGGGAGTACAAGTTTCATGGTGTGTAGATTTTAACTTAAGAGGGGAGGAAAGTGTAATTCAAGATTCTTTTGAAGGAGGGGAGTGTAACTTACTCAAACAAAAAATGCAGCATTTTTTTAATGAAAAGTTAAATAAAATATAAAAATAGAAGAAAAAAACTACCTTAAAACTATATATTCCCCTTAGGCTTTAGATATAAAATAAATATATCTCATTTACTCCCGCAAACACACATACATACACCGGTGAGTTTTGTTTTAATACTTGCAATGTACCATTGAGTTTGCACTAATGACTAATGTCTTTTACTTTTTTCGCATTTTTGCAAAAAAAATGAAAGAAATAGAATGAAGAAGATACATAAGTATACATGAAGAAAAAAAAGAGATAAAAACAATTCTCCTCAAATAAAAACAAGAAAAAAAAGATAAAAACGGTAATTTAGGGTAAATACCTCTTTTGGTCCCTGCAATATTAGCGAATTCCGGTTTTAATCCCTGTAAAAAAAATAAAATTAGATTTTGTCCCTGTAATTTCAGATTCTCGACTTTTGATCCCTCGCTTGATCTTGTCAGCAAAATCTACCGAATTGGTACGCTGACTGTGTAATTTTAATATTTTTTTAATCCATTTGAATTTAAAATTATTTCCATTATTTTTTTGAAGGAGAATTATTTCCATTATTTAAAATTCAAAAAATTTAATTTAAAAAATAATTAAAAATCAACTTAAAAAAAACGTGTTCATCATAATCTTCAATCTCATCCTAACTCTCAAATTCATCTCCTCTTCATGCATCAAAATAGAAAGGGATTAAACATTAATAAAAATTGATCAAAATCATCATCTACTTGTTTATTTTTCCACTTTTCATCTTCTTCACGGCGTTCTTTTAAAAAAGAAAAAAAAATATTGTCTTCACTATATTCTTCTAGAAATTATCCAGAACACAACAAGCTTCAACTCAAACCCAAAAACAAATTTCAGAATTATTTCACCACTACACAACATCAACAACACTGAAAAACACAACATCAACAATTTGCCTAATGGAGAAATGAATATTTCTAGATTTGATGGAGCAATTGAAGCCCATAATGATTTATCTTTCCAGATATGCTCTTCCTGAATCTTTGTTTTGAACAACAATGGCTGAAACTTCAGTTAACAACAAAATCCATTTCCGTGTTCCCAGAAATGCAACCATGAATGGATAGTGGATTTATCCGAGCTTCAGCGCGTCATGGAAGAACTTTGGCGGTGGTTGATGGTGGCACGACGGTGGTATGGTCGGTTCCGATTGGAACCTCGTGTGGGTTGAAGGGAGTTTGTTTGGATTTGTTTTGAATTGATTTGTGAGTTTATGTTTTCATTTTCCACCATTGTTGTAATTTGTTGTTACTGGTCTATCATCTTTAAATGAATGGGTAGGAGTTGATGTTAATGTTGTGTTTGAATCTTAATAGAAGAAGAACCTGGAGAGAAGAAGAAGCATGATGGGAAGGTGGAAAAACCTTGAATTTGATTTTAATTAGATTTTTTGGTAATTTTTTTGATGATTTAATTTTAAAGATTTTAGTTAATATTTAATATTGAAATTAAAATTTATTTTAATCTAAGTGGCATCTAATTCCTATTAAAAAAATAAATAAAATAAAATAATTATACAGTCAGCCTTCCAACTCAGCAGATTCTGCTGACAAGATCAAGCGAGGAATCAAAAGTGAAGGAATCTGAAATTACAGGGACATAATTTAAACTTTTTTTTACAAGAACTAAAACAGAAATTCGCTAATATTTCAGAGACTAAAAAGAGGGTTTTTACCCTTACGTTTATGTTCAAAATATCCTCTCAAAATAACACTTATGCTCAGTTTGGTAACTGCAAGAATTTATAAGTTTTATGCATTATTTAAAAAAGGGTTAATTATGTTTTAGGTTCCTATAAATAGGCGTGTTTTCAACATTAGTACCTACTTAAATTTTATTAAATTTTTTATCTCCAACGTTTTTTTTCCATTAGTAAAATAGGTCTTTGCTGTTAATTGTTGCTGATTGAGCAAACAGTGAAGCACACGTGGATGCCATGTCTGACTTTTTTTGTTGAGTATATATGTTTTTAGTCCCTATAAAATTGATGCATTTTAAGTTTAGTCCTTACTTAATTTTAATAGTTGTTTTAGTCCTTACAAAAATACTATGCACTCAGTAGTAGTCTCTGCTCAATTCAAATTTGTTTAATTTATGCTTCAACTCTTAAGTTTTTTAACAATTTTTTGTAGACGTGTTAACAACATTACTAAAAGTTACTCCGCAAAAAATTATTGCAAAATTTGATTTATATGTCCAAATTTTATTACTTTTATCTTTAACTTTTATCGTTTTCAAAAATTCATATTTAATTCGTTTCATGTTAAAAAATTCTAAATTTTAGCAATTGAACCTTTCATAGTGTTCTAAACTTATCTCAAAAAAATCGTTCAAAAATTTAAGACTTTAAGGATAATTAAACAAACTTTGTTTTAGCAGGGACTAAAATTAGAAGATTTTTTTTTTGTAGGGACTAAAAAATCTACTAAAACTAGTTATGATAGTATTTTCATCATGAAAAGATATTTTTGTCTAGTAATTATTCCAAAAAACTATCAATTCGGCAACAAAACCACTCATGCGCGACAATCCAAGAGAAGTCTTCAATAAGATAGTGAAAATCGTGAATATTTTTGGCATTGGGATAGCCATTCCGCCCATTTCGTCAAGATAAAGAAGAAGTAGTCTATCATAACTCTAGTTCCTGCCAAGAAAAAAGGGCAGTGCCAATAAATCTATGATATATTATTTGTAAAACGGCCTCGTTGAGCCCAATATCACTTATATAACCAATTCCTATAATTATGAAACCCATATGAGATACCGAAGAATAAGCTATTCTTTTTTTTTTTAAAATACGTTGACACGCCTACAAAAAATTATTAAAAAACTTAAGAGTTTAAGCATAAATTAAACAAATTTGAATTGAGCAGAGATTAATACTAAATGCATAGTATTTTTGTGAGGACTAAAACAACTATTAAAATTAAGTAAAGACTAAACTTAAAATGTTTCGATTTTATAGGGACTAAAAACATATTTAACCCAACAAAAAAAGTCAGATGTGGCATCCACGTGTGCTTCACCTTTTGCTCAATCAGCAACAATTAACAACGAGAACCTATTTTGCTAACGGAAAAAAACGTTGGGACCAAAAATTTAATAAATTTATGTAGGAACTAATGTTGAAAACACGCCTATTTATAGGGACCTAAAACATAATTAACCCTTTAAAAAATGATTTGATACCTAGATGTATAGTAGATACTTGACTAAAAAAAAAAAGTATAATAGATAGATATGATAGAAGTTAGGATATATAATTGTTTTGTATTTCTAACATTTAATATTTTTTTTAAAGAACATATATAATATTTATTATCACATAACATGACTTCAAGAGTCGTATTAGATGCATGATTTTTTTTTGAAAATGAAATGAAGAGTCATACATGTAGTTGATAGTCGGTGTTGTGATTGATATGCATGTAGTTGATTGTTGATGTTCCTTATTTATCGATATGCATGACTTCAATGGTCATATTTAATACATAGAATGAAGGAAAAACAATGATTTATCAAATAGTTGTTTTTTATTTATTTTGATTTAGTGATACATTATCTGCGATTTTATCCTAATTTCGTCTCTAACTATAATTTTGGATAATCAAAGTATTTTTCCAACTTTTAAAATATCAAGATCGTATTATCCAAACACATCTAAAAACTTAAAAAAATTATTGTTTTAGAAAAATCAAAAGTTTTCTAACAAAAATTTATTAAAGAATTTATAGTAAAAGTATTCAGACACAATTTACATCTTTCGGTCTTCATAATACTATCTCTTAATATTTTTAACCATCTTATATCTCTTTGTATCTGGTGAGTTGCATCAACAATCTTCGTATTTTCAAAAAGAAAATTATTGCGAGCCTTTGAACAATAAGCTTCTTATTACCGAAAATAAAAGTTATGCGAGTCTTTCAACAATAATCTCAATATCATGGCAACGACAATCTCCTTATTGACGACAAAATAATTACGAGCCTTTCAAATCAATAAAACATGCAATACACTGGTTTAAAAGTTGACGATACGCTTAACTATTGCATAATAAGTAATAACAAACCAAACTTTTTGCAAAACCAAACAAATTCAAAGCAAAAGTATGATAAGATTCTTCAACACCACATTCATTAACATAAAATCGAAAATCATTATATATTAATTTCCCACGCCTAAACAAATTATCCTTAGGCAAAACATACACCTTTAATGAAACCACTAAATGCTAAATTACGTTCTTTGTGTTTGAATGCTCAAAATATGTCTTGGCAATATGAGCTAGCTGACTGTACGCCTCTTTCACTGTTTGCTCGTTGTTGTGAGCACATCTCTTACCCATACGTGATTCACATCACATCAGGTTGCAAAAAATAACTATCTAGTAAATAAATAACAACATTCACATGCTAACTCATATTCCTGAACAATAATGATATGATATCCTCCACCTCCATTCCCCTTCACAAACTCTCCGTCCCTCTTATATATCTCAACAACTAGAAAATTTGATTCCTAGGCCTCCCAACCTATTAAATTGAACATAAAGAGTCCTCTCCCATCAATCAAATAGTTGCCCCAAAAGATAAGAATTCTTTCCATTATCCACAATCAGACATTACCCGAGCATACATAATATCCTTCCACCACACTAATAAAGTTAATTTACTCAACTCTTTTTAATAAATTTATAAATAATAATAAAAACATTATGTTCCCTAAAAAAATAAACATTATGTATAATATCTATACTTCTATATTATTACATAAAGATAACTAAAAAGTTAACTACTGATTGACTACTATTTGGTTGGATATTTTTTTAGACAAAATTACCCTTCAAACTTTGAAATTAAACTTAATCTAATTCTTTATGAAGATTTTAGGAAATTCATAAACTAATTATCTTTTAGTTAAGATTTATCTCCTATAAATTTCCCATCAATAATTTTCTTTTTCCTTTGTGGTGGTGTATGGGGTTCGAACTTCGAACGTTGCATATATTATTATGCATTGTCCTTATCAACTGAGCTAAACTCACGGAGACTCTCATCAATAATCTAATATATTATTTTAATTCTAAAAACATTTAAATAAATTTAATTAAAGTTCATATTTTAAAATACAATAGTAAGATATGAATAGATAAACATGCACGTGTCCGTCTTTCTTCTATTAGGTATTTAATTAAATCAGTGTGATAATTTAAATCAATGAGATAAAATCAACCCAAAATCTCTATCCTCTTTAGATATAATATTAATAATATTGTTCCTAGTGTGATACTTCTTATTTTAATAGGACTTATTTTTTTAATCAAAATCTAAAATAATATTATTAAAAGATAAAATAGTAAATAAAATAGCTTGAATGAAGGGTAAAATAGGTAATGAAAAAGTCAGCCCAAACTCATATATTTTCTTTATATACAGTATAGAAGATAATATTGGTTATATTGTTAGTGTAATTGAAAAAAATAAGTATAATTTGTTACTTTAGAAAAAAAGAGTATAGTTTCTCACTATATGAAAGTGCAAAATATTTACTCCTACAATTTCAAACAAAATCAAAATAATTTCGATCGAAATCAAAAATAAAAACTATGTTAGTAATGTATACACATTAACAAAGAAACAAAATAGAATAATGTATACGCATTAAAAAAAAAAGGATAGACATCATTAGTTAAAATAATAAAAAATACATCTCAACAAATAATGTATTTCTTTTATGTTATAGTTAAAACTTCTTATTATTAACTTTTTTTAAAAAAAGTTATTTCAAAAAAATAATAGTAAGAAGTTTTAACTATAAAAAACAAGAGTTTAATTATAGTGCATTGACAGTGTAAAGACATATTACACACTCAACCAATAGTATTGTGCCATGTTATTTTCTCATTTCAATTTGTTTTTTTTTTTTTTTTTGGTAACAAAAAGCATAGATAGTGGCATCCTTCTCACGTTGACGGTAACCAACATTGAACGATACTGTTACACACCCTCCACCACACCTGGTGGTCGTTATTGCTTCATTATTTGTTTGAATCACTTTTGAAATCTAATTACATTTTTATGAAAACTAATTGATTGAAGGTGTGGTTAGAGATATATATTGGCCATTAAAATGGAGAAATATTCATTGTAGAACCCTCTTGGATGGTGCAATCGTCCATTAATTATAATACAGAAGCAATGTTAATTTGAATGCACAAGCAATGCACTAATACGGCTAAAAACAACGTCGGAAGAGAAGACGGTGAAAGAGTTTAATAAATAATTAATTTTATTCAATTAACCAATTTTAAATTAAATCACGTGGCAGAATGCTATTAGTTGAGTGTGTAATATGTCTTTACACTGTTAATGCACTATAATTAAACTCAAAACAAAACAATACATAAAAGAAATACATTAAATAATAAGAAACTTCTTTTATATATGTTATAGATTCATTTAAAAATATAGAAGATGAGAAGATAAATATAAATTTACTTAAAAACAAAATCAAAAGTCGGATTTTCTTTAGAAACTAAATTTGAAATATTTATTTATTTATAATAAATTTGAAATATTTAAGCAATAAAAAACTTACTTAACCCTTAAATCCAGCATTAGAACCGGATCTACGTGGGATTGGTTGTACCCTTCTCACCCTTACCTACACCTATAAAGCCATAGAAAAACTTAGATTTCTTCTATTTTACCAATATACCAATTGGATCCACCGACGAAAGGAATCACCGAAACATGGCAGGGGTTTCGCTCCAGTGCGGTGATTGCGGTACTCTCTTGAAATCGGTTGAAGAAGCTCAAGAACATGCTGAACTCACCTCACACTCCAATTTCTCTGAATCCACCGAACCCGTTCTCAATCTCGTCTGCTCCACTTGCTCCAAACCCTGCCGATCCAAAACCGTAATTTTTTTTTATCCAAGCCCTAAACCTTCCAATCATTCATTAAGTTTTTTCTTTTATTTTCAAGTCTATTGATAATTTTAGGGTTTAATTTGATTATTTTGTTTCAAAATCTAAATTTTGTTACTGTTTGATAATCTAGGAGAGTGATTTGCACACCAAGAGAACCGGGCATACTGAATTTTCTGATAAGACTGCCGAAGCGGCGAAGCCCATAAGTTTAGAGGTTCCTAAGGGGAATTCAGAATCCCAAGAGGGTGGAACCAGTGATCCGAATGAAGGTGATGTTTTTTTTCTTCTTCCAATTAGCTTAATGGTGATCCGTATTTAGTGCCTGTTTGGATTGAGTTATTTGAGCTTATCTACCCACACAAGTTTGTGAGGCGGATCTTATGAAATCAGATTATAGCTTATATGAAAACAATTTAACTTTATTTTATCTTTCGCTATAGAAATAGTGCTTATTTTATGCTATAAAGTGCAAATAAGTTGTTTATCCAAACCGGGTCTTAGTCTGTGTATCTAATTCATTCATTATTCAATTGGTTTTAATCTTGTAAAATACAGAAATGGTTGTTCCTGATGTTGATAAAAAGCTGCTTGAGGAACTTGAATCAATGGGCTTTTCAACAGCTCGTGCAACAAGGGCACTTCATTTTTCTGGTAAGTTGATATGCACATGTAATTTAAAAAAGTACTTGTATGGTAGTAGACTAGTAATGAGTTCGAATCCCAGTTAAAACTATCTTTGGGCAGAATTTACTTACATCCCTACCGAATTCCGGATTATTAGACTCCCTTTGAAGGTCAAGACGACAAGTATTCTTTATGGGTTTGCATTACTGGTCATTATTGCACCACAACACATTCATGAAATTATAGAGTCACATTTCCATGAAATTTAAGATTAATATACTTTTGATTATTGATCATTAACGTGTGACCGGGCATCAGTTTATACCGCTTGAAGGAAAATTTAAAAATAACATTGTTGGATTCTATTGGTTTGGGTTGGGTTTGCAAAGAACAAAGTATCAAGGAGACATAGTATTTGCGCATGATAAATAAAATTTGGTAAATTATTAGATGCAAATCCTATTTTTATGTTAAGTTAAAGTACGTGGATCTAGGATACATGTATTAAGCGGTTTATTTATTCACAAGGCATTTCAATGCATTTTTTATGTTATCTACATCTGCATATTGATAATTACATATTCTCTAGATACTGAACTTAGGCTTCTCTCTTTTACAGGTAACACTAGCCTCGAGGCTGCTGTAACTTGGATAGAAAACCACGAGAATACGCCTGACATAGATGAAATGCCCTTGGTACAGCAATTCTGTTTATTCATACGGCTTATTATTATTATTCATTACGCATGCACTGTTTCACAAGTTGTATATATTTGGTAAACTTCAGTCAAAATAAGAGTGGTTCACATTATGAATACATACACTGTAATTAAGTTGCAATCTCTACCTTCTGACTTGATCATTCACTCAGGTATCTGCCGTCAGTAAAGCTAAAGCTTCTAAACCCTCTCTTACCCCAGAAGAAACAAATGCCATTCTAAAGGATCTAAGGTATGAAGCTGAATGTAAAATAAGTTTCACGTTGTGGGCCACATTATCAAGTTGTTTCAGAGTTTGATTGAATTTTGTTGTGGCAAAGGATTGGGGAATAATTTTAACCATTTATTGGTTGATGTAATGTATTATGGCTAATGGTAGTCCCTTACAAAATCTCATAAACAAGCAATTATTATTGAGGCATTCTGGTAATTATTTCTAAAGTAGCTTAGGGTAACACAGTAAACACTTGATATCGATGCATATGTATCACACCTTGTTTTATGGACGGTCTTTGTAATGTGTCTGCAAATTTCAGTGTTCTCTATCATTGCATGCGGGTTATATACATGCCCTTAATATACAACAGGATCAGTGATGGCGAAATCTATGACCATATATTTTGTTGTGGGTAGAATGGATTTCCTTTTCTTTAATGTTTAGTTTTTTTTAAAACCTCAGTCATTCACAGTACATGTTGTGTATTATTCTCCTACAATAACACATGCTTGCATATCTTGTGTCTAGATCTATTATCTATAGTATATATACATTTCTTAAGCCAAGTTATTGTTACTAGTTTGTGTAGTCGTTTATTTTTTTGAGCTATGATCTTAAGGGAGAAGGCTCGCAAGAAGAAAGAAGAAGAAGAGAAGAGAACGGAGAGAGAAAGAGAAAAGGTATTTTGTAAACTCAACCCTTTGTTTCCCACTCATCTCCTTGAGTTTCAGTACTGATATAGCCTAGCATCTTACGATTTTATGTTTACAATATTGGGGGTGTGCATGTGAGTACACTTTGTTAGAGACATTAAACCTGCATCTATGAGTTTATGCTTTGGGGATAGTTGATCTTTAGTATTTGTTTGAGATTTTTGAGGGGAAGGGGGTTTTGGGGGGTGAAAAATATAGGGGAAAATGGAGGAATCTTTAACATTTTTTGGAAGAGTATTTTTTAGAGAACAATAAATTAATGCTTATGATTAATATATTTTAATTTTAAGAACATTATACCAATATAGATTTAATTTGAAGATTTCATACAAACCTTCCAAAACTATCCTCTAATACAATTTTTTCAGTTCCCCCAAATGAGGAAGATTTTGTATCATGAAGAAAAATGAACCCCCCAAAGCTCTCCCCTTTCAATGTCCTTTATTTCGTCCACTTGCTTCTTCCTTTTTCCTAAAACCCTCCCCTCCCCTACCCTCTGAACTCGCAAAGAAAGCCTAAGACTATGCTCAGCTAGTTAAGAGCTTGGTCCTTGTTACTTCCTTCTTCTAGTAAAAAAAGTTCAGTTTTTGCACGGTATTTTGAGGCTGTGTATTGTTTGTATGAAAAGCCCACACGATTCTTTGTTTGAAAAGTTGTGTTGAAGATATAAAACATCTGCGAGTGTCGCTTACTAGTATTGAGTATTGTTATCTGAATTCTGGTTTTGATTTTTTTTTTTTTTAACGGAGACTGATTTTCGGTATTTCTCCGTTTTTTTATACTGATTTTCACACATTTTTTTTGTTCCAAGTTCCAACCTTGTTCATCATCATGAATAATGGAAAAAACCAAAAATCTCTCCATTAAAAAATCAAAACCAGAATTCAGATAAAAATACTCCCAATACCTATTCAGCAATACTCTCACAGATTTCTCCCAATAGCTTACGCTTTTTCGAAAATTGGCTCTGGGCACACTTGATTTAGTATTGCTTAATAGGTAGTCAGGTAGATAAGTTCAAATGGAAGCTACAAATTGGTGTCAAAATGCTATCTAACAATCTTCTTGCTTACTAATCTTTATGCACCTACACAACGAAATCGCCCACGTCGTGATTCTCATGAATAAGATATAGGTAGACTAATTAGGTGGATAAGTTCAAATGGAAGCTATGAATTGGTGTCAAAATGCTATCTAACATCTTTTTGCACCCAAATAGAGAAATCTCCCCACATCATGATTCTCCCGAATAAGACCATCACAGCTTTATAAAAATATGTAAAGATCATAGTATCATCATATGGATTTCAAGCTTTCCATGTACATGTTTTTACCTCAATATCTGGGAAGTCATTCTCTTCATCATTGTTTTCTTATTCAGGAGAGAATTCGAGTCGGTAAGGAGTTGCTTGAAGCAAAGAGGATTGAAGAAGACAACGAGAGAAAACGGTCCGACTCCCCTGTTTTCTCACATCCTATGTTTTAAATTTGACTGCACCCTGCTACAATAGAATTCTGCTTCCTTTTGCAGGTTGTTAGCTTTGAGGAAAGCAGAGAAAGAGGAAGAGCGAAGGGCTAGAGAGAGAATCAAACAAAAGTTGGAAGAAGACAAGGTTTAGACTTCTTTTAATTGTCTAATTTACAGGACTTCAGTCCAATTTTTTATGAATGCTTGAGTATGTTGAGCAATTTCTTTAACAAGATGGCATAACAAATTGACGACTGTCATTGGGTGATCAGAATTAAGTGACTTAATTTCTCTATTATGACAGGCGGAAAGAAGACGAAAACTTGGATTGGCTCCAGAGGAGCCTTCAACAGCCAAACCTTCAGCTGTTGTAGAGGAGAAAAAGGTATTAACTTGTCCAGAAATGGTGGTGTTTTTTATGCCATACCTATTTATTTGAAATTTTGAAATTTCTGCATGCAGAGTTTCCTGCCAATTAGGCCTGCCACAAAAACCGAGCAGATGAGGGAGTGCTTGCGTTCTCTCAAGCAGAACCACAAGGTACATTTACATTTTCACTTGGTGAGATTCTGTGGTTCATCTGCCTAGTTCAGTGTTAGGCAAGTGACTGTTGGATACAAGTTTTTATTAATATCAACTCAAATTATAATGGTGAATAATGTAGGAGGCACCATAGAAGCTTGATTATGTAATGCTAAAAAGGAATACATTATCCCTGCAAATTATGTTATTTAGTGAACTTGACATCTAAACTGACTCTGCTTCTAAAACCTTTCTATTAATGGTCTGTCTCGTTTAGAGAATAGTTTCTATATTATTTTTACCAATAAATTAAAAATGTCACCTTGTTTTTACTCCGTTTCATGTTTTTTAAAATTTTTATGGGAAACATTAGAAATATGAGAAGAGAGAGACGGCGATATAGGCCTGAGTAATAACGACTGCACTTCATATATATATGATTAATGAATTCACATTTCCACAGCTTCATGTATTACCTTTATTCTTCTCGAAAGAGGAATCAAAATCCATAAATTGATTTATCTATCCAAAGCATGTGGTTTTCTTATGGAGATGGAGTCACTGAGGGGAATATATTTAAAAATATTATTTTCATGTAATCATGTTCCTAGTTAGCTAATGGCGTTGGAAGATTGAAGACATTAATTTATGGATTGCCATGGTTTTTTTTTTTCACACATAGTTACAAAATATTACAGTTTCATCTATTTTATAAGCTGAAATAAACAAATTTCCAATTTACATGTAATTTTTTTCCTTCATATTTTTACTGATACTTCAGATCACAAATAGACAATAACATCCATATCGGTCCTCCATTTGGATAGGAACACGAAACAGCTCCTTCAGCCTAAATATTTTACACCTTTGCATATTTACATGTCTGCTTTATTGTTGGAGCAGGAAGATGATGCCAGAGTGAAGAGAGCATTCCAAACTCTGCTAACTTATGTGGGGAATGTTGCCAGAAATCCTGCTGAAGAAAAATTCAGGAAGATTCGTCTTAGTAACGCAGCTTTTCAGGTAAGAAAATCCGTTAAGATGGCGCGCTTTGTACTTTGGCATTTTCAGGTAGTTCAGTGTAGCTACTGATACCTAGGGAAGATATAAAATAGTTTATTCAACCATATAAAAAGAAGAGATCTATAGGCTGTTTGGTTCAACGTCTATCGTCTCAAACTCACGTCTAGAGTGGCACTTTTGTAAATCTTTTTGCATCTAACGTGAAAGCTATCACTTAGTTGCTTCTATAAACTCACGTCTGTGTCCAATACACACCCTACCAAACACATACCTAGTCCGATCAAAACTCTGAAATTCAGGATGAGAATTATAACCGAGTTTGGGACCTTTGAGTCATCAAATTATTGTTGAGCATAGGTAGAATCCTGCATCCACCACATGTACCCAAATTATTGTTGACATAGGTTTGACTTCTTGTCATTGTAATGCTCAATTGTGTATAATATTTCTCGTCTAAAGCTTCATCAGGGAAAGATGTTAATTGTATGTTTGCATATTTACATGCATCTAAATCATTTAAACAAAGCATGTCAATAAGCTCGTGTATATGGTGTGTTCAACAGGAAAGAGTTGGTGCTTTGAAAGGAGGCATTGAATTCCTTGAAATTTGCGGGTTTGAGAAGATCGATGGCGGTGAAGTTTTGTTTTTGCCTAGGGAGAAGGTTGATATTGCAGTCCTAAATTCAGCTGGATCTGAACTAGACTCTGCAATAAAGAATCCCTTTTTTGGAGTTCTTTAGTTGATTCAGTTGTAATTTAAAGGCTTGACAATTTTAGTTTGGTGTTTCAAGATCAAGTGCTTTATTTGTTCATGAAACTCTTATTTTTCATAGCTTGAAGGGATTCGGAGATATTTGTCCTTGTGTCGTTACTTTTTGGGGTTTAAGCTGTTTTTAAGCTTCAGATACTTGAAGCAGTATAAGCAAAATATTGAGAGGTGTATATCTAAAATATTTCAGGGAATAAGTTATTACCAAGAGTATATAGACATTGTTGCCCCCCTAAGTAGAGGACTTTTGGAAGGTTTCATTCCCCACTTTTGCTTTGTCACACTTTCGTTTTAGTGCTCTACCCTCGTTTCTAATATTTTTGCAACTTATTCTTTGTTCTGGTGGGAAAAATCTTTCAGAACATAACGGCTGAATATATGAAGAAAGGAACCTGAATTTGTGATTGCTATCTTTTTCCCCATTTGTCAGCCACCTGTTTGTCATTGACACACGAGAATCAAAACAAGTCTTGGTAGTCCGTCAATGAAGAACAAGGATTGATTTTCCAATCTAATCTAATTTTTCACGTAATTCATAACAATCTACAAATTTTTAGGCACATCAATTGTTATCATTTATGTTTCAACTTATTTATAATGATAATAAAGTTATTAAACGTTAATTAATTAGTAACTTAAACTAGAAGCAGAAAAGCAAGTATCGTATCCATGAATCATGATGGATACTGCGTAACGTTATTTGTTTGTAAGTCACCAAATGAGTAGCCAAGCCACCGGTTTTGGGTTTTACATGTTTGTTTGGTGAATTGGATTCTCTCGCGGTTGAGGGACACCAACGTTGCAACATAAAAAAAATACTGCATTGTCTTTGTTCCATGCGAAATCACACTAGCAATATTTCACCAAAATCACCAGGTTTACGGTTATTTTGTTAAATTTACGGTCAATTCAACCAATACACTTATACATGCTTTTTTGAGAGGTTCCATACATTTATATGTCACTGTGTATTTTATTTGATGGATCTAGCGAGTGTTTGTTTCCACGTAAGAATGGATGCAGACATGCGTTTCTTGTAAAGCTAGGAAAGATAGCTTCTTAAAATTGCGACAAAATTGGCATTGAAACGCGATATTAATAATTATAAGGTAATACCAAACAGGCTACTAATTTAATAGATTAAAACTCCACAATATGCCAAACCAAATTTAAATCTCAATTGAAAAATACTCATTTAGGTTATGATACGTTTCGTGTGTGGAGAAAACATATGAAAAAACTATGTGGATTTTATTCTATGGACGGATTTAGTCTAATAGATCAAACTCTTACAACGTGGTGAATCAAATTTTATTATAAGTTGAAAAATACTCATATTTAGTTGGAGTGGAGAAAATATTACAAATGAGAAATTTAACATGTGGATCTGACACATCCATATTTCAATTTTTGTTATCTCGATATATATATTCACCATATCTTTTTATTTGAGTCCCAATCAACAGCTATAATTTGAGCTATTAGGTTTAGATTAATTTTTCTATTTATACTGAAAAAGAAAAAGAGAAGCCAAAAAGAAAGCGAAAGCTGCTTGTATTCTCATCTCATTTCATTTTCACCTCTACACTACACCACCATACTCTGACTATATAATAATATTTTCTCTCTTTTATTCTGAACACTTCTCTTCTTCTTTCTTTCTTTCACACTCTCCCTCTTCCTTTACCAAAGCAAAACAATACCTTAATATAACAACATTCTTCAATGGCATCATCAAAGCCAGTTTCTGTAATCTTGTTAACCATTACAATGACAATGATGAATGTGAATGGTCAAGGTGGTAGTGCAAGTTGGTGCGTGGTGAGGAGTGATGCAAGCTTTAATGCATTACAAACAGCATTGGATTATGCATGTGGAGCAGGTGCTGATTGTCTTCCTCTTCAACCAGATGGACTTTGTTTTCTTCCTAATACCATTCAAGCACATGCTTCTTATGCATTCAATAGTTACTATCAAAAAAGAGCTAGAGCCCCTGGTTCTTGTGACTTTTCTGGCACTTCCACCATTGCTCAAACCGATCCAAGTAATCAACCATCCTTTCCTTATGCATTTTATTTATTTGTCTAGTACTTTGGTCTTACTCATTTAATGTGGATGGGTGCAGGTTATGGATCTTGCGTGTACCCTTCTTCTACAAGGTATGTAATTTTTCTTAAATTAATGTTTTAAAACATATAGTATAGGATAGTGTAAGCTATAAGTAGTTTCTTTTGTTTTTTTATAGCACAATTAGATTTCATTTGAGTGGGCGAAAGTGAAACTACGTTCCTTGATATTGAAGTAAATGGATTTTATTCTCTCTCAATCAACTCAATTTTTTATTTATTTGTTTTCCCTTTCACTTTGGTGACTTTTCTTCTGTCTGATCTTAATGGCTTACCAAATACGATTAATGTGACATGTCAAGGAAATATCGAATAGAGCATTTGAGCACATAAGTCATAAACTAAGAGGATCCATTCCCATTATTTGTGCCCTTATTTTTCAAAATTAATCTTGGGTTGCACAATCCGGTCGTACTATTTGACTGACACCCTGTGGCTCATGCCTTAATTTCCTGTACCTTTGTAATTAGATCATTGGGATAAGTCTCACTCCATCCAACGGCTTAGGCACACCTTGATCGTACGATATTTACTTTTTACAGTGCTAAAGTGAAAATGTCATGCCAAGCTTTTGTTCAGTTGTCATCTCTTTCTCTCATGTCCAACATTGACCCATCCTTTCCAACGTACACTTTTGTATATGAGCAACTTAGTCTATTAATCTTTCACTATTTTGGTATATAAATATTAAATAGAGAAAATTACTACTATAGGAAGCTTCAATCTTGGTAATTGTTTACTGTTGAAATACAATTTTCGTTTTGAAGAGTTATTTTTATTTTATTTTTATAAGCAATAAAATATTCACTTAATGTTTATATGATTTTTATGTTTAATTAGATTAATGTGCTTGAAAAGGTTTCCGCATCCACATCCTCCTTGTACATTTTGGGTCCATTAGCTATCAAGTTTATAATGAATATTTTCTTAGTGGAAAATAAAATCTTTGCAAAAGCTTATGAAAAATAAAATCTTTGCAAAGAGGTCCTATCTTATTGCTTTTTCAGTTTACAACATAATTGTCTCATGTTGGAATGTAAAATACATGTGAATTTTCACATCCCTTGATTCCTTGTTGTAGCTACACAAGGGATCATATAGAAGATGTTGGTTGTGATTGAATCATTGCTTGTAATGTGTTTGATGCCTTTGATATATTATGCCCTGGCAAAATCATGTGTCATGGGGTCACATACCTATATGGTTATCACACTATAATAAAATTTCAATGTTTTACTAGCACCTTTTTTTTTTTCATTCTCAGTTTTACCTTACAAAACTTTATATTGATCCTTAAATAGCAAGGAGTAAAGGATCAATGGTAACTAACTATTTGATTTATTATAATGTTTTCAGTGGTGCTGGAGGACCAAATACACCAACCACATCAGTTCCAATGAGCAACACAAACATGTCATCACCTGCCACTTCATCACCAATTTTTGGTGGGTTATCTCCAGGATTGAGTTCTCCATTCAATGACAATTCTAGAGCACCTTCAAAGGAACTAGCCAAATGGTTTTTACTTTTCTTTTCTTCTCTTCTCATTCTCTCCATTATCTCTTAATTAGCATGTGTGTGATCTTGAGGGAGACTAATTACAGTTTTGTCACAAGTTAAAGGGAGCTTTTTGTTGTTTATAACTCTTATACCCTCCAAAGTATGAGTAAGGTTATGAACAAGTTAAGCATTGGTTGATATCGTTATCTAGGTAATTGCACAGCTAGGGTATTAGCAAAGGCCTTTAAGTTTAATGACCATGATGATTCTTGATCTATAGGGCTCAAATTTAATTCAAATAGCTCAATTTATTTGTTCCCTTTGCAAAATGTACTATGTTTCATAAACGTTGCAATACCATTAGCTTATACAAGATTTTATTTAATTCAATTTATTCTCTGTTATATTTGTTTTTTTATTGGTGGTAAGTACTATTTTTATTTGGTACGTTAAATTGTGTAATTGCATATACACCCTTTACATTTTAACATGCACTTCTTCTCATGAATAGCCATGACAAATAACATTGGCGGAGCCAGGAATTTTATAGAGCTTGGGCAAAAAATTTATCGCAAAACGGTACTTCCTTCCTACGAATAATTTCACATTTCCTCCAGATAATTTCACTTGCATCAATCTTTTATAGTTTTCTTCGTATGAAACAATCAAACGTCTCAAATAACCAAAATAAATTGATTTGATCCACTAAAAAACTTTACCGGAAAATAAGAAAAATTGATTCAACGTGATATGTGGATGCAATTAATGATATTAAGGAAAAAAATAAATGTGTCTTATGATCCTTTTTTTTTTTAAATCTCATTAATGGTAAGATGAAGGAGAATAAGATTTGTGGGAGTGTCGTTTGTAACAATTAAACTTACACTATAAATCCTTCAAAAAAAAAAAAACTTACACTATAAAGAAGAATAAAGAATATAATAAAGCTTAAAAAATTGGTGTGTCGTTTAAAAATGTGTACAATTTGCCTATAAATATCTTATTTTAATATGAATTATTATAGATAAAAATATGAACTTTTATTTTAGACGAAAAAATATATGAACTACTACGATATAAGTGATTGCGATTTTGGTGTAAAGGTGTAGTGAATTTCTTTGTTCAAGTTTATAGTAATAATAATCCCTAAAAATAATTATTGTAATAAGTATGTGTCTTAATTGAGTTTATTATTGATTTTGAATGTGGTCGATTATTACACATTTATAGCAACATTGAAAACAAAATCATTAAGAGGAGATGGTGCACCGATAAATATGGAATGTTTGATCGAAAAAATAGCATTCGATGCTCAAAATTTAAAGCAAAGTTATTACTTTAAATACTTTAAATTTAAACCGTTCAATCTTAATCGAACGGTCAGATCACTCCTATTGCAGAAATAAATCCGAGCATCTGCAACATTTAGAAAAAAAATTGATGAAAAAAGGGAGAAGAGGAATCTCCAGTCCCGCCACTACCATTAAGGTCTATCTTCTAATACAAAGCAGACCCTTGATGAATAATTATTTTTGTACCTTCCACCAATATGAAGAAAAATATTAAAGTAATAAAAATTAATTGAAAAGAAAAGAAAATAATGAATTGAGTAAGCACCAACCAAAACCCCTTTTCGATATTCTTTCAAATCTTTAAACATGCAAGCCACGAAGAACTAAATGTTTAATTTCATTAAGAAATCGGCTGTAGGTAAGTCCATCGTTGTTGCTTCTAAAACAGTGAATTTTTTTAATGAATTAAGAAATTTCGATATACATAAATAAAACAAAAGAGTATGATTCAAACATACTATTAAAACTCTTTATACTTCATAGCAACGTTATACACAAATATCAATAAGTCATTACAGTGCTATGCTTTTACATGATCTACATCAAAACAAAAATGACTAAAAGGAATACAACAAATGATTCACATCAAAATAAATAGCACCAACTATCTAACGAAGACATTTTTCTATTATTTATACAATAAGGCATCCATATCAGAACCATATCTTGTGAGAAAGGAGGTGTGTCACGGTTGATAAAATTTGCACGGTTACCGATAGAGTAGACATTTCTTAGAAATGGTGGTTGAGCTTAACACAACCCCACAAAACCGGCTTATGAGGTGAGGATTGCCCCCCACTTATAAACATATTATCAGGCTATCTTCTATCCGATGTGGGACTCTTAACAACATTTCCCTCTATGCAGGTCCTTCTCAAATTTGTAAATTAAAGTTCTTCTAACAGTAGCGTGAATCTTGTTCCCTTAAAAACACAGATAAAATATGCTCACATATGACCTTTTGTTTTTATTAGTGTTTTGTGTTGTGTTGGAACACAACACAAAACACTAATAATAATAATAATAAAAAACAATGTAATATGCTCAGAGATGCATCCATGAGAACCATGTCGAGAGAAAACGGATGTGCGTCGCGATTGATGTCACGAACAAATCAAGCAGGGACAATTCGTGCAACCATGCTCTAAGATTCCTTCACCGGACTGATCTCAGATATGTTATCTGATCTTGGAGCCATTTGAATATACCTTTTTTTCAAGGTTGAGAGGGAAGAGAAGAAGACAGATGATTTAACAGAAGACAACGTTGGTACAAATAGGCTAATTGCATAAATAAAATATCAGTGGAAGCAATGCGAAAATAAAAAAAATAACATCAAATAGCTGCAACATGATTGATTTAAAAAAATAATATTGGCACATGTCAATGTAATATTGGAGGAATACCTACAAATGACATGAATTAGTTTTAATAATATTTTTATTATTTATTTCCATGCATAAAAAAAAAAAACTGTTAATGGAGACCTGACAAATAAATTTCGGTGCTCATTTTTTTTCTCTGTTGTTTCTATTATAAGCTTTTCCATATTTATTGTACACATAAAAGAAATCATTGGTGCATTAAATAACAATTTCAAATTTCCCCTCAAAAATAATTTCAAATTATGATTTTTTGCATAACATTTTCGGTTACCTAATCAAATTCCAATTCCGTTTGTTTTTTTTGCTATTATAAACTCTATCATATATTGTGTGTACATAAGAAATAAGAAATAACATTAAATTGTGTGTACATAAGAAATAACATTAAATGATCTTTTCACTAATAGATTGCCACGTGTACTTTAAAAAAAAAATAGCACAAATGTATATAATAGAGATAGAGATAGAGATAGAGATAGAGATGGCTAAAAGTCATCGATAGGAAAAAAATATTTGCTTTCTTTTTTTTTTTAATTATTGTTTTGATTTACTAAAAAAAAATCGTACGTGCACATTTACATTTTCTATTTAGCATAACTATTTTATCTTTCAACTATAATACATATTATCTTAACCAATCCAATTTTATTACTTCTTATCATCACCTCACTCATTGTCAATTTGAATGGTTACTAATAAAAAACTTCTCTCACAAAATTTTCTTTAATAGTACAATAAAAACACACGTTTTCAATTCTTAGTGTGTAAGAAATGCATTAATGTAACGATATTCAAGGATGTTGGGATTTTGTTTTCAAGGATGTTGATGATGATGGTGATGAATCATGTGTTCTGGATTTTTTGAAGAAGTTGTTTTGCTTAAGAGGTAAAGGCACAGAGGTAGGGGGAGGTAATGGTGGAAGATGATGTGGCAAAAATGTAGTATTGAGAGACATGATAAAAGTGTGTTTCCTATCTAATCAAATGGTCAAAAACTAACTTTCTCAAGGTGGAAAAAAAATTAGTCTTTTCCATGCTAAACTCCACCTAGATAGAAACTAAAAATGAGAAAATACTTGCTTGCTCACACAAGCATTTGAGGACATAATTAAGAGATAGGAGTGAAGATAAAAAGAGAGAATAATTAAATTATTTCTATTTTTAAAATTATTAGTTAAAATATATTTATATATTTGTGCCCTTATTTTCAAAATTAATATTGGGCTGCACAATTCGGTTGTACTATTTGACAGATACTTGTGGCTCATGCCTTACAACATCTACAATGCTAGAACAAAATTTATGTTCTTCAAACATTTTGTTGGGTCCATCATTGTCACGTGCGGATTCAAGAACAACCATGTAGTTTTACTCCAATACAAAAATACAATGTTTCTGATTTAATTCAAATAGCTCAATTTATTTGTCCCCTTTGCAAAATGTACTATGTTTCAGAAATGTTGCAATACCTTTAGCTTATACAAGATTTTATTTAATTCAATTTATTCCCTGTTATATTTTTTTTATTGGTGGTAAGTACTATTTTTATTTGGTACTTTAAGTTGTGTAATTGCTGATACACCCTTCACATTTGAACATGCATTTCTTCTCACGACTAACCATACAAAAATAATTATAATTTTTATTTTATAATGCCGATGATTAACATACATAACCAAAATGTATACATATTCGGAGAAAGTGAAAATCAATAACTCAAAATGTGATGCATGCCTTCGATCTTTCATTCATGTTGGAAGATTTGTTCATTGTGACCTATGTATATGCTCCTCCAACAATACTGATTAAACATCAAAACAAAAATCAAAGAGCGTTTACCTTAATAAAATGTTTAGGACAAGAAAATTAATCAACATATTGAAGATGATTTAAGGCCATACCTTCAAGAAGATGGGTATACACATTGTCCAAAGCCTATATATACAAAAATCGAAAAAAGAGAAAGGTGAGATCAAATACAGATCCACAACACAACCTAATTAATCAATAATTCAATGTAAGCAAAATAATTAATTAAATGGGGAATGGATGATATTCATACTGGGATCATTGAAGACAATATGTGCACTGCCAACAAAATCACAAGAGCCACGAGCTTTCTGATAATAGCTATTGAAAGCATAGGAAGCATGATTTTGAAGTGTGTTTGGATAATAACAACTTCCACCAGGTTGAATAGGACCGCAATCAGCACCAGCTCCACATGCATAATTTAAAGCATCAAGCAGTTGTTGGGTACCTGCTTCACTCCTAGAAACACACCATGTTTTCTTTCCTCCTACAATCACCACATTTATCAAAATAATGGTTGTTGCAAAGGTTAACATTAACATAACTGAAATCAGCTTTGATGTGGCCATTGAAGGAATATCAAAGGGAGTGATGGAATGTTGCTTCTTAATTATGATGAGGTTGTTTTGCTTTCGTTTATTTTGCTCTATATATCATAAGTATGTGTGTATATATAGATGTACAACACCACCAAAAAATATTTAGATATATAAACAATGTTTTTAAAACCGGACCGGAGGTTAAACCGATGTGACCTCTGAGTCATGGTTCAACTAGTCCAACCGCTATAGAACCGTTCAACTAGATACTAAATAAATATGCAATACTTCCTCCGTCTCAAATATGTCGCTTTCGGAAAAAATAATTATGATTCATGTCTAAGTCTTACTCAGATGCAAGTAAAAGCAAATATTTTCTTTTTGGTGGTCCAATTTATAGCAAATTATATCTCATAGTTAAATATAGTAGAAAATGAACAATGGTTGTATGCACTATCAGTCTATAATTGTAACCTTGTCACAAGTTTAGCAATTCATCATTACGAGTTATTACATTTATATTTATATACATATATACATGAAGCAAACGTGAATCACAGCAATTGAATAGAAAATTAATTTGAGGTTCACCAGTTTTAATGCTGCAAACTAGAAAGAAAAAAAGAGAATTGTTGTTGACACATTGCATAAGGCTGAGACATACGAGTAATTTACGTTTTTGCCTCTTCGACAGTTAACTGCCGAGAAATTCAAAAACCAGCTGCAGTTAACTGCCGAGGAAAACCTTGGTTGTTAAATGCCAAAAAATATGTTTCATCAGATGAAACAACCATCTGCTCCCCCTACATACTATTTTCATCATCAACTTCAATACCACCTCCATTCAATCCCCAAATTCAACTTTTAATGCTGCAAAATAGAAAGAAAAAAATGGATATGGAAAGATTAGACAAAGAAAAGAAGAACAAGGTAGACCGATAGGTCAGGTAGAACTGGGATCGGTTCAGAAGATTAAGGGTGTCTTTGGTTCTATGGAAAAATTAGACAAAGAAAAGAAAGTGAGTGGATTGATCCACCTTCTCCTGTTTGGCAATACTGCAAAAAGTAGAGGAAATAATGTTTTTAACTGGGATCCACAATGGAAACCTTTCCCTACTGAATTGGATGGAAAGGTGAGGAAGAGATCATATTTCTCTGGAAATGACAAAAGTAACCCTCTAAATTATTATGATATGCAATGTTGGGTGTTGAAACAAAATTAATTGCTTTCCGTTAAAAAAAATAAAAACGATATGCATCGTGTCTTATGTGAAAACATGTCCATGCTTTTTTTATTTTTAAGCATATCCGTGTTTCAAAATTTTTTGAAAAAATTAACATGTTTTTAACGGCTATTATCTAAATTAATATTTTTTTTATACAAAATTAAGTTCAAAAAACTAATTTTCATTAAATTTTGTAACTTATATTGGAAAATTGTTTATTTTATTTAACTGAAATAAATTTTTAATAAAAATCAAAGAACTTCCTAGGGTTATTTTTGTCATTGTGTAAATATATATCTTTCTTTCTTCCTTTCTTTCCTTTAACTTTCTCTTATACCAAACAATTGCGAAATCCTTTCACTTTCCATTCACTTTCTTTCCTTATACCTTCTTTCCATTCAACTTTCTTTCCTCTCACTTTCTTTTGTGATCCAAATATACCCTAAAGGTTCTGCAAGCATGTTCAGCCGATTCACTCTAGTTTTAGAAACATGGATTAAATAATGTTCCTCCCCTATCATTTGGACCAGATTTGAAAAGGAAAAAAAAAGGGAAAGCCCATAACTCTTTTTATTAGATTCCCCTTACCATTCAAAGATTTTCATAAAAAATAAAAAATAATGGGGTCTCATCTGACCAGACAACTTGTAGAATGCTAACTAGACATATTAATTTATTTTTTATTTTTTCAAATCCATCTCAAATTATATATATAAAAAAAAAAGTAAAATGAAAATAAGAAAATTTCGGGATAAAAATCCAAATTTTTCTTCCTCCTCACCCGTCTTTCTCTTTCTTTAGTATGTTAGAACTCTTCAAAACTATTACATTTGTCTCAAAATATAAGAAAAAAATAGATCAACAAAAGTTATTGTATTTGATTTGTATATGTCATTAAACATGTTTAAAGAGAAGGAAAAAAAACTATGAGTATCACACTTGTTGGTCAGGATGGGAGTCCAGGACTGAAACCGCCAATATCTAGGCCGGAGCAACCATACCAAGTAATGAATAAGTTTGTCGGTTCTCTCATTTATAAAATGGTCAACCCCCAATTTTCTATCCGATTTAGTATATACATACCCACACTTGCAAACAACAAACTCTTGCTTTCTTTATAAAAAAAAAAACACTGTTGCGCTTATAATTAAAACTATGCCTCCCTAAAAAAATAATATTAAAACTATGCCAAAGTACATGGCCAAAGCTTTTAGTGTATCTTATTAATCAACAACAATCTTGCGAGTTAGAAATATCAGCCCACTTTCACAAAATTATTGTAACATAATAACTCAAGATTGGTTATCAAGTTTTATATTACAATTCTGATAATTAGCATTACATGATGAAAATATTAGCAAAGAAGAAGAGCCTCCACTAATATTTTTTATTTTTTTTTGAAGAAATAATATTTATTTATTTATACTGCGGTTTGGTGGTGTACTGTATGAAATTTTTCCTTTGAGGCTTTGCAATCGATGTATATGCTCCTTTAGCTGCACTAATAATTAAACATTTAAACAAAAATAACAAAGTGTTACTAATAAGTTGACTTTATAAAATTTCTTAAAAAAATAATTGACTTTATAAAAATGTTTGCATTAGAAAGCTAATCGATCAAATATTAAAAACAATTTAAGGTCATACCTTCAAGGGTATCTGCATTGTCCATAACCTAAACCCACATAAAAATAAAGAAGATTATATCAATTATTTATCCACAATACAATTAATCAGCAACGCAAAAATACATAAATAATGTCTCGGTAAATGTATAAATTGGGTAAAAAGTGAATTTTGAACTGGTCCTCATAAAAATAATTTGCATTTTTCATCCTCCTTTTGTCCCTAGCACTTTGCAAACATTTGTAAATGTTTTGTTAAACTCAAATTGAATTATATTTATCGGTCTTAAATTGAATGTTAATTACCAAAATAAATACTCTAGGTTTTAGATTTATGAAAACCAAAGAAATTAAAGTAATTTTGTTTGAACCAAAGTCAAAGTTTTTTTTTTGAGGGAAAACCAAAGTCAAAGTTATCTCATCTAAAAGGACTCTAAGCAATATTTTAAAAAAAATGAAACAAATTTTTTTTAGTAGACCAAATCAATATTTTACGGTTTTGTAGGAAATAAAATTAATCTTTGGTAAAAAGATAAAAGTAAATTAATTAAAAAATAATTTAATAGAGCATTTGTTCATACTTGGGTCAGTTACGGCAATGGTTGCAAGGCCACCAAAATTACAGGCACTAGGGTTTTGGCCCTTGTTTCTATAGAAGCTATCAAAAGCATATGAAGCATGACTTTGAAGTGTGTTTGGATTAAAGCAGCTTCCACCAGGCTGAATAGGTCCACAATCAGCTCCATTTGAACATGCATAATTTAAAGCATTTTGCAGTGCTGGGCCAGTAGCACTACTCCTAACCTGGCACCATGTTTTTGATTCTACAATCATCACATTCATCAAAATCATGGCTATGAAAATAGTTAACATTATCATAACAGAATGCAACTTTGGTGACGCCATTGAAGAAATCAAAGGTTTTTTAAATTATTATGAGGTGATTTTGCTTTCTCTATTCGAATTCTATTTTGTTCTCTTTCTCATGCATAGGTATAAATAGAATGGGTTGATGAGCACTTGGACATGGTATTAAACTATAAAAAACAAAAAATATATTAAAGAATAAAATCATTAATATAATTTAACTTATTTGATCCAATTTATACTATAATTTAACTTTTTTTTTTGAAGAAACTAAGCAAAATATAATTTAACTTTTGACTGGTGCTAGTCACACCCCAAAAAAAACAAGTTACACCCCAGAATGACTAATATACCCTTTAACTAAAATAAAAATTTCAAATCAACTAAATTTACATTAACGTAAATTGAACATAAGTAAACTTAATTTACATTAACCTAAATTGAACGTAAGTAAACTGAATTTACATTAACCTAGATTGAACGTAAGTAAACTGAATTTACATTAACCTAGATTGAACCTAAGTAAACTGAATTTACATTAACCTAGATTGAACGTAAGTAAACTTAATTTACATTAACCTAGATTGAACGTAAGTAAACTGAATTTACACTAACCTCTTATATACATACGTAAATTAAATTTACATTAACCTAAATTGAACATAAGTAAACTTAATTTACATTAACCTAGATTGAATGTAAGTAAACTGAATTTTACACTAATTTAAATTGAACATAGGTAAACTTGAATTTACATTAACCTACATACGTAAACTACACTAACCCGTTTTATATACATACACGTAAACTTAATTTACACTAACCTCTCACTTAAAATCAAATTGACAGACATATCTCATACCAAAACAAACAATAAACAAATAGAAACTCATCGAAAATGAAATTCATGAAATTCACTAACCTTTATGAATATAGTACAGATCAATAACAAAGATTTTGATTCAGATATTGGTTGCACATCTATGGTGATTTGTGGATGAAAGGGGGTAAGGGTTCAGAATGATCATAAAAGATGGGTTTTTAAAAATTTACATGAAGAGGGCAATTTTGGTATTATTGTAAAATTTTAAATAAATTTGGGTGTAACTTGTTTTTTTTTGGGTGTGACTAGCACCAGTCTTAACTTTTTGATCCAATTTATATACTTTATATTGCATTGCTATTTATCTAGAGAGTTTTTATCAAGAATTGATCAAGAAAGAGTTTAAGCCAATTGAATTTCATATTGACCGAAAATCAAGGGAGGTAATGGGGTGTAATTAAGGAAGGTGTGGAGCAAATTAACCATCAGGATGTTTTCTTGAGACTATTTTCGCGGTATACATCAATTCCCTAAAAATATTTGAAGAATTGAGGATTGATCATGCCGATAATAAGGAAATGAATCAGACTAGTTTTGATGGTGAAGACTGAAGAGAGGCTCCTGCAGAAAAGGAAATGATTCAAACCAAAATTTATGGTGAATTAAGGAGGCATAATGGGAAGCGTTTTGTTCAAAGCCTCGAGGGGGCACTTCAAAATTAAGGGTGTGTTTGTTTCAAGTTTATCAAATTTATTCTTAGTAATAACATTCTTTGGAATATCTTGACAAAAAAAAAAAACATTCCTTGAAATATAAAGATGAGAATTTTATTCCAAGGTATTTAAGAAAAATATGTTTGGTTAACTTTATAATATTCCTATGAACCATAAAAATAAGGATTATAATAGGTAACTATATATGAGTTTGTTCCCATCTCCTTAGGAACTTTATTCCCACCATTTTTCTTGGAAATTTTTTTCTATTACGTAGAACATTTTATACCCGGGAATAAAATTTAGTAAACTTGTAACAAACATAGACATATATATTTCTTTCATTTTATTCTCGTGAATCAATAAATATAACTTGAAACAAACAAACCCTAAAAGATTCAATTTTTGAATCTTGTGGGCCGAGTAATGACAAAAGTAGGCTCTACAATTTTAATTGAGTGTGGGGGATAGGGTGTGGAAATTACTATATCAGGTTGAATTTATAACGTAAAGCAACATAATAAAACACATACAAGATAATGGATCAGCTAAGCTTAAATCTTCACATGTTCTATCTATGCAAACCCTGATTTCTTCGTTGGTTCTGGGATGATTCAATCTTTCTCGAATATCTTTGAAAGAACTGACTAAGGAAGTGTCTAATTCGATCGGTCCCTTCAAAGTATGTTGGTCAAATATCGAGAACATAATTCTCAAGTTGTCATCATTTTGGTGCTTCATTTGGGTGAACCGAATGCTTAAATCATAATCCGTCGATGGATGAAGATACTCAACATTGTCCACCCTTCTTGTTTCTCTGTAGTTGAGACGACCGTTAACTTGGTCTAGTTGGTCCTTCAAGTCCGACAGTGTGACATCAACATGAATTCTAAGCAGATTAGATTTTTCTTCATTGAAGTACAACAAATTTGGTGTTTACATCTACAAGATAAGTGTTCATGGTTTTATGGTTTGATTTGCAATTAAACCAAACACACCAATTTATAGAAGTTTACGCGTGTCGTGAAGTTAAATTGCTAGTGCAGTGTAGACCTCAATTTTTTTTTTTTTGGTATTTGATTGATTCATATTATATAGTCTAAAAAGTTCCAAACCATCCGCAACACAACTTTTTACACATTATGGCAACAATTCAGATTTTATAATTCGAAATAATTATGGAATAAGGTTTTGGAGTTGATGATATTTATGTTGGTTCGCCTCTTTGGGGTTTTGGAAATTTGAGCTTTCCATTTAGGCCTTGTCTATGTATGTGCGCGGGGGGAGCTCGAGCGGGATTCTTAATCATGCAATTTGAAATTCTTCATATTTTTGACCTTCTATTTTTCTCTATAGACTCAAGAGTCTAGAAATTGAATTTAGTCATGATTTTTTTTAAAGCATATTTCGGACGTTAAAATATGACTTTCTACATAAAATTTAATTTTTTCGATAAGGAACCGATTAATTATGGTACCGAAAAAAATTAAATTTTAAGTTTAATTTTTGAAGACACTTCTTTTTTTTTTTGAAGGAAAAATATATATATTTTTTACAGTAGCTGGAGTTTGAACCTCGAACTTGATAAGGATAATGCATTATATATCCAAGGGCCGGGGGGTTCGAACCCCGACACTCCACTATTTCACCTTTTAAGGTTAACATCTCTACTTGACAAACAAAAAAAAAAAAGAAATAATTAAAATCTTTCCATCGGAGTTTGGAAAACCCCGTCACCCACTACCCGTATAAGTATCTCAATTTATTCACACGGCTCAAACATTGCATTGTAGTCGCATCCAAAAATCAAACCCTAACCCTATTCCTATCATATTCCTCTAAGATCCCTCACGCTCATATCTTTCACCATACAATCCCTTCCTCTCTTCAAATCATCTTCCTCACGGTCAAACCCTCTCCCTTCCAACTACCCGATTCTTCTCTCAGAATCTCCTGAAATGTCTTCCGAGCATTTGAATCCGACTGTCGACAGAATCCGCGTTTTGCCCGACTCCGTTATCTGCCACATTCTCTCGTTTCTCCCTACCAAACAATCTGCCACCACTAGCATCCTCTCTAAGAGATGGAACCCATTGTGGCTCTCCGTCCTCACTCTTGACTTCGATGACCAAAACCTTAGAGAATTCGCCACTTTTAGACATTTTGTCTACTCAGTCATCAGGGGCGGATCTTAGTAGAGACCCATGGGTACCATGGCATCCCCTGGGTTTCCAATATATATCATATTAGGCATATTATTTTAGTAATGTTTCAGTTGTTGCAGCGGTAAGTTAGTCTTATAGTCCCCCCACGGTCGCGAGTTCGACACTCACGCCATATTTTTTGACATTTTTCTCTCGTATTTACATTTTTTATTCAAAAAAACCACTAGCAGGGGTTCGAACTTGCATCCATTTGGTGCTTTCAAACAATTTCAACCACTACGACAAGTGATTATTTTTATCTACTTCTTGAAACTGATTTATATATATTTGATGGTGGTTTGGCACCCCCAATAAATTCACTCAAGATCCGCCACTGTCAGTCATTACCTCGAGAAACAACACGCAGACCATCCAGTCGTTCCTCCTCAAATGTGATTTCTCTTCTGGCTTTGACCCGCATGATGTCAATAGATTTATTCATGCTGTTGTTCAACGTGGAGTTCAGTATCTCAACCTTGAAATGTCCCCTTTCAAACTTAGCTTTAAGTTACCTCTTTGTGTTTTCAGTTGCAGTAACCTCACTGCTCTCAAGTTGAAGGCGCTAACAATAGATTGTTCTTCCGATTTCAATTTTCCCTTACTCAAAACTCTTCATTTGGATACAATCTTATTTGATGGAGTTCATGATGGCTTTCTTAGGCTTCTCAATGGGTGTCCCATTTTAGAGGATTTGGAAGCAAAAGATTTATTGGTGCATTCTTCCTGCATGCTATATTAACTTACTCAAAGAGGTTAATGCAAATATTCTGAACTTAAGTTTGAGTATTCCATTTGATTGCATTCGTAATGCAAAATTTCTGTCATGGCTTTCTAACAAAGTGTTAAAAAACAAATATCGCTGATTTCTAATGTTTGTTTTTGTAACTCATGCAGTACTTTCAGAACTAATAAATACCAGGTTCCCACCTTTCTTAATTTAACCAACTTGAAGATTGTATTTCAACTGAGACCTAAATATTGGCCTGAGAAGTGGAAGGTTCTGTTTGGTAAAAATAAGCTATAAGTTAGCTGATAGCTGATAGCTGATGACAGATAGCTGATAGCTTATAGTTGAAAAGCTTGCTTATTAAAAATAATGTGTTTGGTAAAATTAGCTGTTGAAGTGGCTGAGAAGTATAAAATGACATAAAAGAACATGTTTTTTAATATACATATAGACACACACATTTTTTTTGTAATGTATTTATTTTTTAATATTTTTAATTATAGTTAAATATGTTTTTGGTCCCTATAAATATTCAAACTTTTGGTCTTAATCTCCATAAAAAAATTCTTCGACCTTTAATCCTAAAAAAAAATTCACCGACAATTTTGATCTCTGCTTTATAAATCCCAAAAATAAGAGATAGGTGGAAACAAAATGTGAGCTAGAATATATAAAATTTTACAACGTACAATAGACTAGTTACTTTTTCCTTTAAAAAAAAAATAGGCTAGTTATTTTTTGTGTGGTGTACGGTAGGTTAGTTATAGCAAAATATAAAACATTTCCTTAAAAAAATACATACATATATATATATAAAGTGATCCTTAAAAAATCAACGTGACATTTTTTTAAGGAAAAAATTAGGGCGGTTATAAAGATGAACATGGGTAGTTGTTTAATTAAAAAAATAATTAATTTAAATTAATAAGGTTAAAGTTGGAAGAAAATATAAAAAGCTATCAGCTATAAGCTAAAAAGCTACTTGAAATAGCTTTTCAAAAAACGCTAAAAAGCTTGTTACCAAACACGCCACGTTTTCATCTAACGAGCTTATAAGTTAGCTTTATTGTGTTACCAAATAGAAGTGCTCCAACATTGTCCTAAGCTTCAAAATCTTACCATTCATGAGGTCTTATTTGTAGATGCTAAAATGATGATAATTTATTTAAATTTACTTCCTTAATTTTGATTTCTTTTTCTAAGAAAATTGTTTGATGTTGACAGGGTTCTCGTGATGGGAATGGAATTAAAGATATTGATTGGATGGATCAACCGATTGTTCCAGAATGTCTTTCATCTCAACTTAAAACGTGTTCCCTTATAGGTTATAAAGGCATGAATTGCGACTTTCACTTTGCAAAGTATATTTTAAAGAATGCAAAAGAATTGCAGACCATGACAATCAATGCCTCTCCTGTGGATATAAATATAAAGCTCCAAATGCTAATCAAGTTATCTTTGTGTTGTGTCCAAGGGGATCAACTACATGTAAAATTTCATTTCATTGATTAAGGTTAGGGCATGCTTATTTTAGTTTCTACTTCCTACCACCATAATAGCATTGGATGTTTTGAAATACATGAACTATGTATCATTACGTCCTTTATTTTAGATATTTTGATTCTATCTCCTTCCAACCTTTGTGAAATTTCTTTTCTTTCCGACAAGTAACAGTTGTTTCTGTTTTGAATTACAATGATGTTTATTACTCTTTGGAAGTTGTTCACTAAATATCGATACGATGCATAACTGTGATGCACAAAGGTTGTAAATTCTGATTTTTGTCAATTATGTTTTTTCTCTATCCCACACAAGGGCATAGGCTGTGCTTTGAATGCATGACAATAGATTAAATAACTAGTTCTACTTCTATGGCTCTTTGCTAATGCTATAAAAGTAACTTTTAGTTGTCTTTTGACTTTTGACCTAATCAAGGTTTGCAAGAACATTGATCATGTAGATTAATTAACTCAATTATTTCTCTAAAACAAATTAAATCAATTATTAACATTATTTTGCCCTACTCTACCAATCTGATTTCTGAATAGAATCTTAAGATATGCAGTTCGAACTTGTTTATGTTTAAGTGATTTTGCAATTTTGCTCTGCCTTATAATTGCCACGTTCGTAATGTGTTTTAGGTTTGTAGCATCTAGGTTTTGAGTATTTTGTGGGGTGGAATCTAGGGTGAGGGGCCAATTAAATCCCTCACCGGTGGACGACTACTAAGAGACGTGAGATTAATCAAATTAGACATATCATGTCGTACACCGTCTACACTAGATCACATATATCTTCTTCTCTCACTTTTAAAATCATGGTTCTAGGGTCAGGTTATTTCCACAACCATTGTCAGGGGGTCAAAAATTGATGTGAGCTTATATAATTAATGATTTAGTTCAGTTAAAATTAAAATGAGAGCTTATATAATTTCCACACTGTATGGTACTATTATCTTAACCTATACCTCTCCAATGGTGATTCAATTCAATGGAGGATATTTGAAATTTCTAATTCTAAAATCTCCCAATAACTATCGTCTAACGAATGTTGAGACGTTGTACTGGTTTTCCAACCAAGTAGTCACAATTGAGTGAGAGGGTCAAAGTTCAACTACTGCCAACATAAATCCTCATATCTTCACCTACATAATAATAAATGTTAACTGCTCTTGTTAGGGCAACTGCAATTGCTGCCAACATAACTCCTAATATTCACCAATTAAATTCTTTCTCATAAACTTTACAAGAGCCCTCAAGAAATTGCACTACTGAAGCACCTTGCAGTAAAATCTGAAAAGTTTCTTCCATTGAATCACAACATGTACGTGAGAAGGAGGGTAGAAGTGGGGTCCGTGATACAGTGTCAGAATTGTATATGCTCTCATTTTTATTTTTAGCAGATTTAGATCATTAATTAAATCTAACGGTCTTATTTTTTTGGTCCACCGGTGAGGGATTTGATTGATCCCTCATCCTAGAATCCACCATTTTGTGGACTTGGTTGTTTTATATTTAAAATTTGTGACTTTGTGTCCTTTATGTTTAAGCTTTGTCACTATAGTTTCTTTTATGTTTAATGTTTTGAGACTTTTGAGTCGTTTATGTTTAAGATTTGAGACTTGATTGTTTATATTTGTGTTAAAGATTTCAAATTTTAAATAGTTTATGCACTTTATAGTATATATTTAATATAATATGTGAGTATAATCCATTGATTTTGATTGCGATATTCGATTTTACGATCTTGCTATGCACTTTCGTTTTTGATTTTGACAACCTTGTAACATGTTTATTATGGACTGGAGTAGTGAGCGTGCTTGCAATGGGAAATGGGTTAGTATGATCTTAGTTTGTTATATAGTGTTAGAGTCAAGTTCCATATCACTAGCAACTTCTTTCACTCTCACATAACGTGACATTGCCACATGCAAGGGCCGAAATTTAAATCCGGAATCCCCCACTTGCTCGCTTTAATAGGAGAATTTTTATCGACTAAACTATTTAACCAAAATATATACATATACATAGGGGTAGGATCCTAACTCCCACACACATATAGACATACATATATGTAGAGTCATACGACAATATGATGATTGTTGTGAAAATTGTGGTTTATAATCATTAGATTGAAAATTGCAGCAACAAAGATTATTGAAAACTGCATAAGAAATTGCAACAAACACAAACAAACATAGTAGAGAATTTGGATATGGTTTTCCTCTAATTTTTTTTTGAATCTGATTGATTTTTTTAATTGTATATTTAGATGATCCGATCACCCAAATCATAAACCAAAGCGTATATCATCAGTTTAGTCTGGTTTGTTTCTACTTCAAAAAATTGATGAAAATTGAATCAAATTGAACCATGTAGATTTTGTAGGTTTGAATATATATTCTATTAAATTTTTTTCATCAATTTCTAGAGATATCAGCACGGAACAGAAAGTAAAGTTTTATAAAAGTTTGAAATATCTGTTACAGGCATTATGTATGTCAACCTCAAAACTGGATACATGTGGCTTTTTTTTAATCCATTTCAGACCAATTGATTCACTTTTATGCGCCCTTTTTTTTTTTGGAATTAAAAACTGGGCATTTGGTTTTGATTTAAGGACATCATCATCACTAGTCTCTTTGAATTTTTTTTACCTTTTCAATTAATGGAACAATAAATAATCTGAAACTCTTGATATTATAACACACGTCCTTACGAACGTCTATTAAAAGAGATGGAAATCATATTGAATAGTAGTATTATAATTTCTTGATGTGTATTATTATATGAATATGATCATGCACATTTCACAAACACAACATAGCACAAGGTGCACCAATATTACACCAACACGTTTATTTCCTCAAAATAACCATGTGGGACAATGATTATGTGGAAGTGGATTTTTCAAATAGCTTTCAGCATTGTTATAATTGTTGGTCGTTTCAAAAAAGTGTTTATTATTGGGTTAATTAATTATTTAAATTGACCCTCGACTATACATAAAGTTTGAAAAATAACTATGTTAAAAAAATCACAGATTCTTAGGGCAGTTTTAACTGACGAGTTTGTATGGGCCGGCAAAATTCAATGCATCAACGAAAAAATATAAAAGTAATAAAAAATTATATTTACTCGTTTCGATACTTTTAATTTTAAATATTGAACATATAACTATTTATAAACATATCATACGTAATTTATTTAAAATTGTTTTACTCGCCGTTTTAGATTGTGATGTTTGCATTAAAATATTTACATTTCATTTGTGTGCGGGACATTATTTAGATCTATTAAAAATATTATATTATTTATAAGAAATTTTATAGAAGTATTTTATGGTACTTGTTTTTATTTAAAAAAAGATAATTTTTAATACGGGCCAGCGTGTGTACGGCCGGGCTCAGGTAGTTTATTCAAACCCATATTTTAATAGGGTTTTTTTTGGCTTGGCCCCATAAAGCCCAAAGCCCATTAGGGCCGGCCCAAAATGGCCCAGGTAGCCCGTTTTGACAACTCTACAGATTCTAGATTTGTAATTTGAGATTCTTCATATTTTTTACCTTCTATTTTTTTTTGGTAGACATAGAGTCCAGAAAAGTGATCTAGAAATTGATTTTTTTCATAATTTTTTTAATGCATGTTTAGGACGTTAAAATATGACTTTTAACATGAAATTATAATTTTTTGATTAGCAAAATTTTGACCTAGATATTAAATTTTAAGTTTGGTTTTTGCGGAGACTTCTACAAAAATATAGAGAGAATTTGCAAAGTCCCATACCATTTTTTAACTATGACTCAGTTTATTTTAATTTTTCTACTAAAACGTACAAATTTGCAATTTTGCTTCGTGTGGCTATATACTCATGGGTAAAATTTTACTCGCTAATTTTTCTAGCAAGTTTAAAATATCATAATAACATCCACCATAAAAAATTTCATGCATGTTTATGAATGTTTATAACATGTTTTATTATATATGCTTTAAAAAAAATCATGTTTTATTATATAATTCTCATAATTAATATTACATAATATGAAAATATATAATTGCAGAGAAATGAAGGGCTCTACTAATATTTTATTTATATTGTGGTTTGGTGGTGTATTGTTTGAAACTTGTTCGTCGAGGCTTTTCTACCGATGTATATGCTCCCTTTGCAGCCCTAATAATTAAACATAAACAATAATAAAAAAGTGTTAACAAATAAGTTAACTTTATAAAATGTTTGTATTAGAAAGCAAATCAGTCAAATATTGAAAACAATTTAAGGTTGTACCTTCAAGGGTATCTGCAGCTTCCATAACCTATACCCACATAAAAAAGAGAAGGTTATTGATCATAATATAATTAATCAACAATACAATGTCTACTATATTTTAAGATTTTATAGAAAAATTATCAGACCAAAACAATATTTTATGATTTTATAGGAAATAAAAAGTTAATCTTCGGTAAAAAGATAAAAAATAATAATTAAGAAATAAATGAATAGGGCATTTTGTTCGTACTGGGATCAGTTACGGCAATGGTTGCAAGGCCACCAAAATTACAGGCACTAGGGTTTTGGCCTTTGCTTTGATAGAAGCTATCAAAAGCATATGAAGCATGACTTTGAAGTGTGTTTGGATTAAAGCAGCTTCCACCAGGCTGAATAGGTCCACAATCAGCTCCATTTGAACATGCATAATTTAAAGCATTTTGCAGTGCTGGGCCAGTAGCACTACTCCTAACCTGGCACCATGTTTTTGATTCTACAATCATCACATTCATCAAAATCATGGCTATGAAAATAGTTAACATTATCATAACAGAATGCAACTTTGGTGACGCCATTGAAGAAATCAAAGGTTTGTTAAATTATTATGAGGTGATTTTGCTATCTCTATTTGAATTCTGTTTTGCTCTCTTTCTCATACATATGTATAAATAGAACCTGGGTGAGCACTTGGATTTGGTATTAAACTATAAAATACAAAAAAATGTATTAAAAAATAAAATAATTAATACTTCATCCGTTTCAAAATACATGTCCAATTTTTGCAATGTGCACTATTCACTTGACATACTTTGACCATACTTTTTAACTAATGTATAAATACAGATATTAACATGTAAGATGTTGTTTAATTTGTCTCGACAAATATTTTTTAAATATTAAATTTTTATAATTTTTTTACTTTAGATAATTAAAGATATTAATGGTCAAAATTGTACGTTGACATATGTGAAATGATTAACTTGGACATGTATTTTGAAATCGAGAAAGTATTGTTTAATATTTTCACACCGATATGATATGTTTGAATGAAAACTATTTTTATATCAATTAGATCCATCCTTAGCATTGATGGGAGTCAAATTTTCTGGTGGAAAATGGCAATGAAGTACATAGTTTTGAAGAGAGTCAAATTGTATGGTGGAAAATGGTATAATAAAGTACATAGTTTTGAATATTGTCTTTCTATTAGGATTTTAAATATTAACTTTTTTGTTTTTCTACATTCTTTCTATTAATGATAGTCATATCTAAGACTAATTTTCTTTAGGAATAGTTGACCCAACATTTTTCATTTGGTTTAAAGCTAATTTATAATTTAAGTAATATATAAGATCTTTAAAAATAAAGTTAAAATTGTCTGACAATTTTTTATTTTCTTCTAACTTAAAAAAGATGTGTTGACTTTTTTACTAAGTTAGGGGACATCGACCTGACCCAACAACCACATCATCATCTCGAAAAGGGAATTGCAACAAAGGTTAAACAAAAATGGTATAAAAACCGTAAGTGTGTGTTTGGATGGGGTAATTGAGGAATTTTGAATTTTAGGTAATTCAAATCATTCAATTAAATTGATTTCATTTTTAAATATTATTGTTTGGATACAGTAATAAAAAAAATTCATTGTCATCATTTTTGGGCAATTTTTATAAATTTTATTTTTTAGCAAAATTTGTAAATTGAAATTAGGGGTCAATTTGCAAATTTCAAAAATTTCGAGAGTCAAATTATAATTTTTGGAAATTTTGAGGGGTTAATTTAAAATTTTTTAGAAATTTATTTGGGTCAAATTGAAAATTTTGAGAACCAAAATGCAAAATTTAAAAATTTTTAATAATGAAGAATTATGAAATTCTTAACCTTTAGGTGTCATTTGTAATTCTTTGAATTTAACTTGAACAAAATACTTCATAAATTTCTATCATTTTAAAAACTCTTGGAATTATTATCCAAACAGTAAAATTCACCTCAAAGTATTTGAATTTCCTCAAAATATTACATTACCTCGTAACATTCCCATCCAGCACACTCTAAATGAATGGAAATCCAGTAAATAAACCAAAATGACAGCAGACTAATACAGGTCCAGAGTTCAACAAACCAACAAAGGTAGTAAATCCTCAATTAGTACGAGTACGAGAGTTATTCTAGATATGTTTGGTTGATAAGTAATTTTGTGACCTTGTTTTGTAAATGTTGAATTTTAATAAGTTATATCTATGAAAGTACATTTCTCTCATATAGTTTAGAAATTACTTGACTTCCTTTAGACTAGAGACAATTTTATTTTGTACAAAATAAAGGACTTGTCACTTAAAAAACGTGTCTGAAAATTGTGCATGCTTAAGAATTGGGTGATTCTATATCACATGTATATCTTTCTTATTCATGCCCTAATTAATTACTTTTCTTTTGAACAAGCCAAAATGGAATTATATCCCGAACAGGGCAGTCCCAAACATACAAGGTGTACCTTAGAGACTACATCAGAAACCAAGAGTTACAACGGTTACAAACAAGACACAGCAGAAAAATATCAGCCAATACTCAAACAAACAAGAGGGTTTGATCACCACTGCTGAATTCCAAAAACAAAGGTAGCTTTTTTAGCTTTTAGCCAACCTAAAGACAATGTCTTAATCTTTTCTAATAAACAAGGGATGGGGGCAACAACCCAGACACATAGAAACCATATAAGTTGCATAAAAGAACGTCTAGCAACACCACCACCTGTCAAATGAGTAAACTGAAAAAAATGATCGGAAATATTATCTGCGTCCACCCCATAGCAACCAATCCAATCCTGCACCAAATGCCACAGAGAACCAAAAATATTACACAATAAAAAGAGATGTTGTGCCGTTTCAGGATGACCACAACCAGCAACACACGAGGACATGTCGGGCGACAACACCCGTCTTGCAATCAAATTTGTCTTTGTTGGTAAACGATCACGGATGAGCCTCCACGCGAAAACGAAAACCTTCAAGAGAACCTGTTTGTGCCACACCAAATCCAGAGCATAGTCTACAACCTCCTTAATTAATTACTTTGATGTATGAGCTTTGTTCAATGAATTTGAATATTTTGATCTCCTTCACATTTTGTCCAATTTTATTATTTCCTAAGTTGAATTTAAAATTTATGCAAATACATGAGTTTTCGATTTGGTTATACACCAACTCTTTCGAGGTTTTATTAGATTTGATGTTGAAGTTTTAACCGATTAATGATCATTTAGGAATATTGTTATCTCAAGGCAAGGTAATTGTGAACGAACAATAACTCTTTAAGGAAGGAAACTCATAACCTAGGTTCTTTTTCACATTTTCATGATTTCTAAAAGTGTCGTATTCTTCAAAAGTTTTTAATAGTCTTGGTATTGAGAACCTCAAGTAGAGAGGGGTAGCACTATCACTATCCTTGTCCCATGTTTCATCTTCGACAACTCCTTTTACGAAAATTTTAAGCATAGTTCAAAGATGAATAATTTGACTCCTATTTATAGATAGAAAATGGGTTGACTACAATATGGAGCCCTGAAGCTGCAAGCATGCCAAACAAGAGAGATAAATATGGACTATTCTCACACCACCCTTCATTTTGAACTGTCAGTGAATTGAAAAATAATTACAGACATAAATATGGTAAACCTGAAGTTTGTGTTTTGCAACATAAGTGATAATTTATGTTTATCTAGCTAGTTGCAACTACAAAGTCGTCTGAGACGTAAACTATATGGTAAAAAGTTTTTACTAGTGTTAGATGATAGTGTAAAATGGATTGAGTTGACATATTTGATAAAAGTTAGCACATTGGGAAGCAAGATCATGGCGACAAAATGCAGCAATTCAATTGCATTGATGATGGGCATTGTTCCGTCCTATGTTTTAAAAAGCCTTTCTATAGAAAATTGCTAATCTCTGTTTGAGAAATGGGTATTCAAGGAAGACGAAGAAGACAAACCTCCAAATCTAGTTCAAAGTACATGATTTGGTGCATGATATATCTTGCTCTCTATGTTGCAAAAGAGGAGTTTGTAGCAGTTAAATCCCATTTTCTTAGATTACCTGAGCAAGTAAAGCATTTATCAATTGTTGAAAATGTTTCAATTTCCCATTCTTTGTTCCCCAAGTCAAGGAGTGTGAGAACTATATTGTTTTCCGTTAAAGGAGTGAGTCTTGATAGTGAAACTTTTTTAAATACATGCAAGTTTTAGATTTAAGAAATTCTATGTTTGAGACTCTACTTAATTGATCAATTGCTAAATTAGAATACTTATGTGGAAGTTTGTTTACTCAATGGATGCATGGATTGGATATTGAAACACTGCCTAAATGGTTAGGCAAGCTGATCAGCCTTTGAGAATTATGTATAACCACAAAACAATCAGTTATGTCGCTAAATAAATTTACAAACTTCAAGCATCTTCGAAAATTGGGTTTTCATGATTGTGACAATTTGAACCTTTTCTTGAGTGGGAAACAACAACTTCCTTCTCTTGAAACATTGAATGTTAAATCATGCGGAAGTTTGGAGTCCTTCCTCTTTATATTTTCTCTAAATTACGTACTCTAATAGTTTTTTAATTACCGTAATATGTTAAACTTGTATTTGAAGAACGAAAGTCCACAAGGGAAATACATCCCTCTATAATGATCATAAAAAAGAACGAAAAATCGAGGTTTGTAGCTTATTTGCACACCGATTAATCTTGTGGATGACATGATTAACCTCACTACTCCATTCCTTCTACAAGAGATAGAGCTTCACGAAGAGGCATTCGTTTTCCTTCAAAAAAAGTGCCCGTATTAATTTAGATATTATGTTAGGACGGTTGCATTTTCATTTAATATCAAATAGGACGGTTGCATTTTCATTTTCCTTCATCGCATTTCATTTAATAATTATTAATTCTGTCGATGCACATTGATGTGTTATAAAATCACATAGGACGGTTGCATTTTCCTCAATAAGAATTACGTATATAACTCCAGCATCCTTTTTCTCAAAGCATGCAATGCATTATGCATTACATTTTGAGTAAATTAACTATTTATATCAAAATTGGCGTTGAATGTGAGTATACTATGCTTTTATTTAATAATAAGTAATACTGTACCAAAAAATAAAATAAAATAATAAGTAATATTTTTGATTTTTTAGAGGCATTAATACGTTTGATAGAAAGTATTAATACATGTTGATGCGTGTAAAATCAAATTTTTTTTTGTTTGAAAGAATCAACTTTGATTTTGTTTTCCTTATAATTTACTAATAAGAGTTTTATTAGTTTTTGTTTTTTTTTGGAAAACTATTAGCAATATTCTTTTTTCTCAAAACATTTATACTAAAATTGGCGTGGATGTGATTATAAATGTTTTTTAATGTCTTTCTTTTTACGTTATAAATATCGATCTTGCTCACAAATGCTGTATCATAGGAATACTAGTCATCTTCATCTTCATTTGTAGAGGCTGAAGGATATATCAAACAAGACTTCAATGGCTAAAATTTTATATCTCAAGGATACCATTATTTTCGTCCTCGCTCTGGCTTTTGTAATCAAGATTGTTTCTGTGAGTTTTCTCTTTGTTTCCTTGCTTCATATTCGTCACCCTTACATGTATAAAAACAAAATGATTAGATTAGACATTAAATTTCAATTTTTTTTTGAAGTAGAATTTTCTGTTAAATTGTTTGTTTGTTTGTTTGTTTGTTTGCTACAGTGATGAAGATCACTTAAAAAACAATTATAAAACTAGTGATACTAGACTGCATTTACGTACAGTCACCCTTTTGAGTTTTGATTTAATCTGATGCTTGATTAATTCTGTTTACTGATTATTTTTTGGTGAAATAAAAATCCACAGGCTGGTGGTGAGAGATCACTTCGTCCAAACGGTAATAGTTAAAACATTATTATTAATTTTTTTTAATAAAATTCCAAACTCTTCGCATCTTATAATTAAAGGAAAACCTGACAAAATATTAATAATATGATTTAATTACATTTTGCAGAATGTGGTCATGCTTGTGATCATCGATGTTCAAAGACTTCTCACAAGAAGCCGTGTTTGTTCTTCTGCAAAAAGTGTTGTGCAAAATGTTTGTGTGTTCCATCTGGAACTTATGGCAACAAACAAGAATGTCCGTGCTATAACAACTGGAAAACTAAGGAAGGAAAACCGAAGTGCCCCTAATTCATGATTTTTTGCTCCCACACGGCTCGTTTGTGAGCCGTGAGGGGTTGCCTCTTTCGTTTTTTTCGTGTTTACTCCTCTGATTTGGACTCAAGTATTGCTTGTGCTCATTGTATCTCCGTTGTTCAGCTTGATTTTTTTATTATTAACAATATTTTTTGCTATTCAAAAAACAAAAGTAATGGGAAAACTAATGAAGGATAACCAAAGTATCTCTAATTGAAGTTGCTTTAATATTGCATACTCTTTTCATTTTATTTTTTTCACAAAAAATTAGCGTACTCTTGATCATGCAACTGAATTTGTAGCAATTTTTCTAGCTTATCACGAGTTATCTATGCAACTTTTGATATAAAAAGACAATGAATAATGATAGCCATCTTTATCAAAGAAATAATAGCAATGTCAACTATGGATGCCCAAGTTGATTACTAGGTCTAGCAATATCATCTAAGACATTAGAGAATATTAGAGAAGAAGACTTGATTTCTGAAGATTTGGTTTTTGTCATGAAACATTACAAAATTCTTTTAAAATTGGACAAATTAAAATCGTATGGTTAAAGGAGGTCCTCAACAGTTAAAATTAGATTATCAACAAAGCGCATGTGAGAAATAAAAGGACATATATGTCCATCTTTCCACTTTAAAGGATTTCAATTCCACATCGCCACCACTTCCTCTATACTATGTTCAAACCTTTTGAAACATAAAATAAAGGTTTAATTGCACTTTTGGATCCCTATCTTTCCAAAAGTTGCGGTTATGACCCTCTAACTAATTTAAATACAAAAGAGCCCCATATGTTTTGATTCTTTGACAGTTTTGGACCCCCAATCCATTTGTTGACTTGTCGTTGCTGACGTGGCACCCACATCCCATTAGTGAGGTGCCACGTGTATTATTATTTTTTTTCTTTCTTTTTTTAATTCATCCATGCTCACACAAAAATTCATCGCAACAAAAATTCCCAAAATGTTCACACCGTAACAACTTTCAATAACAGGTTCGTTCCTTTTCCTTCAAACTCACCGCAACCACAATCCCAATTCTCTCTCTACTTCACGTTAGGGACTCTCTCTCTCTCTCTATATATATATATATATATATATATATATATATATATATATCTATCTATCTATCTAGGGTTTAGTTCAATTCACTTAATTTCTCAATTCAATTGTGACTTTCTTCTTGTTCAGAGAGAATGGATCAAGCAAGATCGAACAACAACAACAACAACAACATCGATGAGAATGTAGGAATTCCAGACGATTTACGTTGCAAGAGATCATACGGGGAGCAATGGAGATGCACAACCATGTCGATGCCAGATAAACCGTTTGCGAGAAGCATTACATTCAAGCGAAGAAAAGAGTAGCCAATTCCGCCATGAGAGCTAATCTCAAGAAATCTAAGCCTGATTCTGATGTTAATTTGGAGAGTAAGAGTGATGATTTTGATGCTCCGCTTTCGACTGCGATTAATAGTAATCATCGTTCTTCCACTTCCTCTGGAAAGAAGTTGTTTGATAAGGTTTCTAAGAATCAGTTTCGGTATACTCCTGAGGGCGTTCTTGGTTCTTCTTCTGGTAATAATGTTTCCAAGCCTGGTGATGGTGGTGATGTTTCGCCTGATGAGGATGTTGTTCTGTTTGAAGAAAATTGGGTCTCGAATGATTCGCAGCATGCTTCTGGTGACGATTCTGCTGGGAAAATGACAGGCAGAAGCATGGATGAATTAAAAAAAGAAAGAAAAAAAATAACAGGATGAATTAAAAAAAAGAAAGAAAAAAATAATAATACACGTGACACCTCACTAATGGCATGTGGGTGCCACGTCAGCAACGACAAGTCAACATATGGACTGGATGTGGGTGCCACGTCAGCAACGATCAGTAAATTTTGTTTATTTAATTTAATAAAATAAAAACCAAAATTAAAACCGGCACGTTCTCTTTCTGTGTTTTTTTTTTCTTTTTCTTTTTACTTTTCTCTTTGAACGTGTCTTTCTGATCAATTCTTCATACCAAAAGTAGTACCTTTATTTTCAAAATTAAATACAAAAACAAAAAAGTTGGGAAACCCTTGCGAAGGATGTACACAACACAACTGTAGTTGCAGAAGAAAAAATCCAACACGAGAGATTGAATGGAGAAGAATAAAACTTTAGGTGATGGGTAAGAATTAGATTTGTTTAAATAAGAAAGTGAAAAATAAGGATATTGTCTGAGGAAGAAGCAACAAATACATGATGAAATTTCCTCAAAAAAAATAAAAATACATGATGTAATCGAGAGCTAAAGTGATGTTTAGAGAAAAGAAGGAAGAATCCTAAAACAGTATTAATGTTGCTGCGTTTTGTTTCCACCGAGATGATGAGAGAAGAAGAGAAAGAACATGTTCATTTTATTTTTAGTTTTTTATTTATTAAATTGAACATAATTTTTTGATTGGTTGTTTCTAAACTATGAGGTATTATGTTCATTAAAGTCGAGTTTTCTAGTTAAAGTGAATATTGATTCCACATTTTATACAAAGATCAAATGTTTTTAAGGTTAAAATTTTACACATTTACACATTTGAGACATTGATAGCTATTTGATCAAGATCGTATGATCTATATTTAAATTTAGTATTTTAAATTATAAAATTTAAATATCGAATTGTAGACCGTTAGATCATTGGATTAGACGGCTATCAATATTCCAAATGGGTGAATACAAAATTAATAATATGAATTCCTACTTTTGCTACTTAGTTGCGCATAACCTAAATAAACGTTAAGAGTCTCTCTCGAAAGAGCACTACCTGTACGAGAAAGGAGTAGCAGTGATCTTCATCGTCCTTGTATTCTCATAGCAAGCAAGTATCAACTCAGATAAGGTTTGTGTTTTTTCTTCTTCTGTATGTTGGAACTTGGAACAGTGACCCATGTTCAAGGACAGCGACTACCTTGTGTTTCAAATATTGCTTACAAACTGTTTGACGTAATGTCTCTGTTACTTATTTAATTAGTAAGAACAATCAATGCTCCATTTCTTTGAATCCCACCATTGTTGTGCTTACAAAGTGTTCGACGTAATGTCATTGTAAACTTTGAATGTGAGCTATAACCGTTCTGTGCTTTCATGAGTTATTAAAATTCGTAGCACAGCAAACATTGAACTTCTGTGCT